>NW_015544136.1:94238-98207 GCF_001515605.1 Sinocyclocheilus anshuiensis | reverse complement strand
ATTCTCCACCAGTGTAACGGGGTGAAGAATCACACGACAAGTAATCTCAATCAATACCCCGGAGGGTGGATTTATTGGGGTGATGGGTGATAGTGAGAAAGGTCCAGGTAGGTGCTCCGGTGCCGTGAGTGCTCTCTCCCGTCTTCCCAGTGCAGAGGATCCGTGCAGTGCTCCTGTGGGGCTGGTCGGTCACACGCTGCTTTCTGTAGGAAAAATGAGAGGGCGAATTAGTGCTCAGTCTCATGGAGGAATCTTCTAGATGGCAGGGCTTGCGTGGCTTATGTAGCCGCCGCCTGATGAGGTGCAGCTGTGACCGATCAGCCTGTGATGATGATGGCCAGGTGCTCCTCGCTTGTTTCCAGGGCGACGCTGATGAAGCTTCGGGACGCTCGTCACACTATATTTGTTGGAAGTGCGTAATCTCTTAAGACAAGACTTCCTGAGCGTGGCCTCTGCTTACACAATTTCTGTCATGTCTCTGCTAAACTGTTCCTCCCTTTTTGTCAATTTTGAACTGTTCAACTCTTATTATGGTTTCTCTACTATAAAGTGCATGTATTGAAAGGTGTGTTTGGGAGTTCCTATTCTGTCATCTAATAACTGAAAATTAATTCAAATTACTTTAAACCAGCAAATTCCTAATAATAAATTCCACAAAATGCTCACTGAACATCAAGGAAACCCATGACATGTACCTCATTTTATCTGTAGGAAGCACATTGCAAACAGACACCCACAAGTGTCATGTAAACTTCAATAACCACAGAGTAGTATAACAAGTGGTACCGACCTCTCCCAAAGGAACAAAATAACATTAAGTTCGTCCTAGTGGCAGAGAGAATTGTGTAGAACGGCTTTGGGTGACTATAACAAGCATCTCAGTGAAAATGGAGCAGAGGCTGAAAGTCAGTCTGCTGGTTTTTACTCTGTTTTTGTCCATACTCATTTATTTGAATCACATCAGTGGCTTTAACCTGCATGGATCTGAACAATTACACAGTCTTCTCTGGCCCTGAGGACAGCTACTTTGGTTTCTCAGTATAGACTTTTATCAGTCAAGCAGCAAAAGGTGAGTGGTGGTGTCCACTGCATGGATTAGCATAAACTCTGCATGGATTAGCTGGTTGACTGCTTCAAAATCAGTTAACACCTTCATCCAACACATTGAACTGATGCCCACAGTAGTTATTATCTTCATTCAGCTATTATACAAAACCATTCAAAAGTTTGGGGTGGTAAGACTTGATAAGAAGTCTCTCATGCTCAACAAGCATGATTTATTCAAAAAATAAAAATAAAACTGTAATATTGTGAAATTATTACAAATTTAAATAATTGTTTTCTATTTGAATGTGTTTAAAAATTAATTAATAATTTAATTTCAAAATTAATTAATAATTTATTTATGTGACGGCAAAGCTGTTTTTTTCTGCAGCCACTACTCCACTCTTAAATGTTCAGATCCTTCTAAAATCATACTAATATGCTGATTTGGTGCTCAAGATACATTTGTAATTATTATCATGAAAACAATTATGCTGCTTAATATTTTTGTGGAAACTGTAATATTTTTTTAAAGACTTTTTTGAGCAGTAAGCTTAAGATAACAGCATTTGGACAAAGAAATCTCATGTAACATTATAAATGTTGTTACTGTCAATTTTGATCAGTTGAATTAATGATGTGTAAAATAAAAGTATATTTACAAAAAAATCATATTTACCCCAAACCTTTGAACTGTAATGTGTGCTTGTGAATAAACTGCCTAAATTATGATCATACATTAATCATGTACATTCTTTTGTCACTCTAAACTAGAAATTCTAACCTGTACATTTCACTGGATGCTCTGTTTTCCACCCTGCAGTATCAGTGTGGTGGTTGGAGCACCCACAGCAAACACTAGCCAGTCTGGGGTCTCTCGTGGAGGCTCTGTCTTCATGTGTCCTTGGACATCAAGTGAAGAGTCATGTCAAACTTTAAACTTTGACCAAAAAGGAGTGGTGAGACCGAAACACCACAAAGACGTGACCACTATGACCTGTATCTGGGTAAGATGTGACATCAGACATTAGAAACTGAGGCTAAATAAGCTCTTTTTTTAGATATTAAAATGATAAATATGATGATAAAATCTAAAACATCCAGTGAGGTTTTGTCATTGTTCTGCATCATAGGATACTCTGTTGCTGCTGGGAATTTTAATAAAGACAACATCCCAGGTGATAAGCATAAGTGACAAGCCATCTTTTTATGTATTCAATTTAAGCAGCAGCTTTAAAAAAAAATGCAACACCAGTTTAATCTGCAGCTCTCATCTGTATTATATTCTCACCTTTATTTGACGATGATTGCAGATTACGTTGTTGGCGTCCCAAACGATGTGCACATCGCAGGCTCTGTAAGTGCTCTTACACTGTTAAATGGATGATTATGTACTTCAGTTGTCCTCTTGTACAGTTACACAATTGATTATGGACTTAATCGTGGTAAGTTGTTGTTGTACTGTGCTTGTTTTTAGGTCAAAATAATAAATGGAGCAACTGTGCCCCTGCAAATCATGAAGGCGATTAGTGGCATCCAGGTTATTTGATTTGATTTGTAATACAGGATAGGAAATAGTAAAATTGTGTTTAATTTGTTCTCAACAGTCTAATATTTTAAGCTATTACAGTACTGTTGAAAAGTTTGGGGTCAGTGATTTTTTTTAAATAATTTTATTCAGCTAGTATACATTAGACTGTTCAAATTGACAGCAAAGACAGTTAAAAAGTTACAAAAGATTTCTATTTCAAACAAATGTTGTTCTTTCAAACTTTCTGTTCATCAAAGAATCCTGAAAAAAAGTACATGTATTATGGTTTTCACATGCAGCATAACTGTTGATAATAATATACAATGTTCTTGAGCATCAAATCTATGGAGGACTAAACCTGCAGAAATTAAAAATAAATAAATAAACAAATAAATAAATAAATGTGTGTATACATACACGTATTCTTGTTTAAATACGTATGTAAATAATTAAACGTGTGATGAAATATAGGTTAATAAATAAAATAAATTGCTGGCCACATGGAAAATGTTTAAGGAAATGCTAAACTCATCCTAACTGTTTTCTTTTAATCACTCATTTATTTCTGAATGTAGTTCCGTATTTATTTTTGCTCTGCACAACATGCTAATGAGAGGGATGCATGATGTTAATCCAGTATAGCCTAGTAAAGTCACTTTTGCCATTCAACAGAGCAAGATACACAGAAAAACTGAGCCGTATTGTCCGAACAGTATCTGTGACTTTACAAACGACCCAACGGAATGGCCAGAGGTGTCATTTTCCGGCATTCGATATTCGCAAATCTAGGGACAGTGTCTCTAAAGTTACATACGACATTGGTATACACTTTTCTAACTTCAATAGCATTTGAGGAAAATTACTTACAGTAACACAACCAACTGTGAAGTGTTCATGTAGTTCTCAGTTATAATGCACACCTTTTAGATTTTTGATATTTATTAAAATAAACTGTAAATTCATATCTACACTGTAAAAAACTTCCTGTAGAAATTACAGTAACTAACTGGCAGCAGTTCGCTGTAAAAAAAAAAAAAAAGATATGTAAATCAACTGTAGAGAACTGTAAAAACTGCATTGGGAAAATTAAAAATATGAAGTTACACAGTTGTCATTGGTTTTTTTTCCATTGTTATTTAATGGAACTGCTAATTTTACAATTTGTGCATATAGTTTTACAGTAACTGAAAAGTGAAGCAAACCAATTACAGTGAACTTTACAGTATAACAGTATGTTTTCTATTGTTTTAAAATGCATTACTCAAGAAAGGACCAAAAAATGAATACAATAATAAAATATTTTACAGTTAAACAATATTACACTGTAAATACATTTACAGCAAGTTAAATGACACGGTAAAATAAAATACAGTATTTTTGCTACAAAATAAAAT
>NW_015544136.1:92249-93407 GCF_001515605.1 Sinocyclocheilus anshuiensis | reverse complement strand
TATTTAAATATGATTTGACAGTTTATTTTAATAAATATCAAAAATGTAAAAGGTGTGCATTATAACTGAGAACTACATGAACACTTCACAGTTGGTTGTGTTACTGTAAGTAATTTTCCTCAAATGCTATTGAAGTTAGAAAAGTGTATACCAATTTCGTATGTAACTTTAGAGACATGGTCCCTAGATTTGCGAATATCGAATGCCAGAAAATGACACCTCTGGCCATTCCGTTGGGTCGTTTTTAAAGTCACAGATACTGTATGGACAATACGGCTCAGTTTTTCTATGTATCTTGCTCTGTTGAACGGCAAAAGTGACTTTACTAGGCTATACTGGATTTACACCATGCATCTCCTGTCAGCGGGAAAGCCACACCCCCAGCTATCACAAGACCTGAGCAGGCCCATGGTCTTGTTTAAATACATATAGAAATGAATAAACATGTGATTAAAGTAGGCAAATAAATAAAATAAATTGGTGGGCAAAAGGAAAATGTTTAAGGAAATGCTAAACTCATCCCAACTATTTTCCTTTGATCACTCATTTATTTCTGAATGTAGTTCCACATTTATTTTTCCCTCTGCACAACATGCTAATGAGAGGGTGTCAATTATACGCACCCCCAGCTATGACATGCCCCCGACCAAGTCCATGGTTGACACCCTCTCATTAGCATGTTGTGCAGAGGAAAAATAAATGCAGAACTACATTCAGAAATAAATGAGTGATTAAAAGAAAACAGTTAGGATTAGTTTAGCATTTCCTTAAACATTTTCCATATGTGACACTGAAAACTGGAGTAATGGCTGCTGAAAATTCGGCTTTGCATCACAGGAATAAATTACATATTAAAATATATTCTAATAGAAAACAGCTATTTTAAATAGTAATACTTTTTCATAATATTACTGACTTCAGAAACATGAAGAAAAAAAAATCCTACCTATCCCAAATATTTTAATGGTAGTGTATGTTGTCTACTAAACATTTACTTTAAAGGGGTCATATGATGCGATTTCAATTTTTCCTTTCTCTTTGGAGTATTACAAGCTCTTGGTGCATAAAAAAGATCTGTAAAGTTGCAAAGACTAAATTCTCAAATCCAAAGAGATATTCTTTATAAAAGTTAAGAGTTAACCACGCCTACCTAAAACG
>NW_015544136.1:70074-87357 GCF_001515605.1 Sinocyclocheilus anshuiensis | reverse complement strand
TATGTGGAAAAGAATGTGTTTTTTTAACCTTAAACCGCATAAACACATTTCATTACACCAAATACACAAAATAATGTTCTTTTTAGCAGCATCATATGGCCCCTTTAAATGCTGAAAAGTTTTTGTCTGGTCCTTATTTTGGACATTCTGTGGCAGTAACAGACATTAACAGAGATGGGTAAATCATTCCTGCAGAGATAAATTTCTCTTTCTGGTAGTTCGAGAGAATTGCTAAGATGTTTTTTGAGATGAATTATCCCCTCTGTGGTCATCAGGTGTGACGACATCCTGATTGGAGCACCACTATTTATGGAGCAGCTGTCCACTCAGAGACGGTCTTTGGTCAAGTGGGACAAGTCTATGTTTACCTGCAAAGAAAGGACTTCTCCTTCTCATCCAGACCCAACCAGATCCTGACAGGGACATATGCCTATGGGCGTTTTGGCAGTGCTATCGCCCCTTTGGGAGACCTCGATCGTGATGGCTTTAATGGTAAGGACTACTCTGACATTATAGAGCAGGATTTGCAGTGAAAATATCATGCAGTTTCATATTTTCATGGATAATTCTGAGCACAACCCACCTGTGTATACTGTAAGTACAAGAACAAAATCAACAACCAAATAGTTTTAATGAAGACACAAGACAAATCTGAAGGAAAATCAGGCAGTAGGCCCAAGCATTGATCTTTACAGGTGGTAAATTCTTTTAAATTAGGCATTGTGGTTGCTGTTATACAAAATTACATTCAGCACCACAGACACTCATTTCTCAAAGGGCGCTTACGAGGCAAGCACGTACTGGTCCGAACGGACAACACAGCGACCGTTGCGTACATCAACCGACAAGGTGGTCTGCGCTCCCATCGCATGTCGCAACTCGCCCGCCACCTCCTCCTTTGGAGTCGGAAGGTTCTGAGGTCACTTCGTGCTGTTCACATTCCGGGCCTGCTCAACCGTACAGCCGACGAGCTGTCTCAAGCAATGCTCCCGGGAGAATGGCGACTCCGTCCCCAGACGGTCCAGCTGATTTGGAGACGTTTCGGAGCCGCTTAGGTAGACATATAAATATGCATATATATATATATATATATATATACTGTATATATATCTTCTTCTTCTTCTTTAATTTGAGAAAATAAGCTTCAAATCATGATTTATTATTCCTTTATCCTCAGATGTGGCTGTTGGGGCACCTGGCTCTGGTGAAGGGGGTCAAGTGTTTATATACCTGGGTCAGAGTGATAGCTTGACCAACCAATATGTTCAGGTCATTGAGAGCCCATTTAAGACCCTCAAAGATCTGCCAATGTTTGGTTTCCGCATGAGAGGAGGGACAGATATTGACGATAATGGATATCCAGGTGAAACTTTTATTGTATGGATCTCCTTTTGTGTTCATTGGAAGAAATAAAGTATTACAGGTTTGGACATTATGAGGGTGAAATGACAGAGATTTCATTTTTGGGGTCAACTATCCCTTTAAATTCAAAACTCACATGTACTTTATTTTGTTGCTTTTTTTTCTGCCTCCAACCAATGTCAGCAAATTCTAGCTCTTTTCACCAGAACCCTGCGATCACTGTGCACCTCCCATTACCTTCCATTAAAATCTGATCAGCAAACCTCAGCTGGGTCACTGCATCAAAATACCATAACCTTCCCAACAGTCACACTTAAGGGTACAAAGCCCACAAATAACCGAATGGTAGAGCCAATCTAAGCTTCAGAGATTGTCCTCAAAGTTTGAATGTCTGTTGTGAACAATCTACACTAAGAGCCCTTTCCCACAATCCCTTGGGAGGAGTGAAGAGCTGTCTGGGCGGCACAAGAGAGTCACCAAGAGACAGGAATGCTTAGTCAGTGCCACAGCCCACTTAGTAAAGATTTAATGAAAACGGGCTCTGACACTGGGGTCCAGTGTGGACATGGCAATGCTTTTTGACACACAGCACCTCAAGCTCTTGAGAGGGTCTCTTGGTGCTCTTTATCTCACTCTCTGACTGTGGTGCTTGATCTCTTAGATCACTTCTGCCAGACAAACTAGTCCCCACACTTCCTTTCCTTCAATTTAATATGACTGTCTTGTACCTCAATCACTCTTTTACTCACTTTGTGGTGTTTGCTGATAGAGAGATTCTAGATTTGAAGGCATATAATATGCTTTGGTTTATTCCCCCTTTAGATCTCATCGTTGGAGCTTGGGGTGCGAGCAAAGTGGCAACCTACAGGTACCAGTTTAAAATAGTCTGAATTACTGCAAAATAAAAACATAATTTTTTTATTGCAATCATATGGTCATAATGCCAGACTCTGTTCCGTGTTTTGTGTGTGTTTTGCTCCCCATGTGCCTTCCTTGCCCTATTTTCTCCATGCCCATATTTGGTTCTTCCTCTTCCTGTCCTCATTTGTAATTATTTGTGTCCAGCCTTGTTTGATTTATTATCTCATTTGCCTTCTTAAGCCCTGTGTGTCCCTGTTTCTAGCGTCTGCTGTTATATGTCATTTTGTGAACGTCACTCCATGTTTCCCGTGTTCCCAGCTTTGTGTTTATTAAAGGCTAATGGAACTTGTACTACTCCTCGCTCCTTCGTTCCCATGCTCCTTGTGTGAATCGTGACACATATACACATATAGACTTCATCATTTTCAGTCCTTAAAATCAAACAGCGAAATATCTTATAAAGATAAAATAATCAATACAATAAATAAAGTATGAACAACAATTAATGTATTAATAAGAATTAAAATGACAAATTTATTATTATTTGTTAATACAAATATTTATTGATTAATTCATTAATTAATATTGCCATGAAAATACCCATATGTACCATATATCATGTGTACCATAACAAATGCACCATAACATTATATACACACTTGTATAAATTGTATATATACACTTAATAAAAATAATAATGCCAAATTCCACAATGCTCCATTGGTAAAAAAAAAATAGAGTTTGATTGTACACACAGCCTTTGACAAAAACAGATATCTCCCTTTAAAAATGGTATTATTTGCATTTAGCTATTTTTCCCTGCTGTGGGTCGTGACTCATCAGTTGAGAAGCACCAATCTGAAGTATGATTCTGCGAGTTGGATCAATAATGTCTTTGGCTTTATCAGGGCACAGGCTGTAGTGAGGACACAGGCTCGAATCTCATTCTTCCCTGATCTTTTGAACACCGAAGATCAATTCTGTCAACTCCACCAGAGCAGCACCTTCATTACTTGGTAATGCATCTGAACTTAGTACAAGAGATAGCTTCACTATGTCATCATGATTCAAGTGGCTGGCATTGAAAATGCTTGATTAGTCAGCCATGAAAAGCTTCTCAAGGATTAGCAGAGTTCGAGTCATGAATGGTACAGTGAGCTATTGATTACACCCACATCCTTTTTAGGACTAATGCACGATCACAATGCATCAAGGACCTTCATTGTTCAGTAATGTAATCCATATTTTTGGCATGCTTTGAATTCCAACCCACATGGTTGTGGTACTTCTATAGAATGTTTATCATTAACACTTGTTTTCTCTTTTCCATAGCTTTATAATTATGGAATGCATCAGTGTTTCTGGCCACAGAATTCCTGAGGAGATTGGTATGTAATCCATTTGAAATTATTAATAAGCACATAATGGTAATAAACGTCCCTAATAAACATCGTCAAGCCCTCCATTAAGGATGCAATTGCTTACTTTAGTATTAAGATCCAAAGGACAGAATGCAAATGTCCTGAAGCAAGTTGAACAGCTTGTACCTTAAAAACACAGCACTAATGCATTAAAAAATGCTAGAAGTGTTGTAATGGTCAAAAATGTCTAGGTAGTACACATTTAAATAAACCAACAATTAAAAACTAATGCAATGGAATTGAAGAATGTGTCGTGTGTGAAGACTAAGAGTTTTAAATTCAGCTGACTGTACATATAAAGGGTCTTAAAAGAAAATATTTAGGGTGCAATAAAGGTGTCATCAAATTTGCAGGTTTTTAAGCTGTTTGTAACGTATTTCCTTTAGTGCTAAACACAGAGCTTCAGCTGGACAGGATGAAGCAGAGCATGGCCAGACGAACCCTCCTACTAGACTCCAACCAGCCGTACATTTACTTCCAGCTCTCAGTGGAGAGAAACTCAGCAGATGTCTGCAGGAACTTCACGGCCTACCTACTGGTGTGTTTCATCCTCTTCAACTATATTTTTCAAAATATTGATATGAAGTAACTGTGATCTGTGAAATATTTTTGAGAGTACAAAGACTATACACACTCATAAATTAGAACTAGTTAGTGCTAAGTACCAGGGGCGTAGCGTCTGGGTATGCAGGTGCATATGGGCCCGGGCGTATTGGGGGCTTTAGGCTAATTGAAACGTGGGAACGAATAGAGCCCTGCACGGGCCCGGCCATTCCGACAGCATATCAGAATTCTCGGCCTGAGTCTGACCCGAGCCAGTGTCTTTTTTCTCTCTCTCTCTTGCTTCCCCTTTACACAGCTGCTGTTGCAGAAAATAGACTAGTCCAGTTTTTGTTTTTAATGGCAAAGTGGTTATATTTCTTTTCGTTTCTTTATTAAGTTAATTTAGAAATATGTTTGTTAAATTCAAGTTGTTGTTTTTTTTAAAGTAACGACCAAGCAGCCAGCGGCGGACTGAGTTGAGCATATGTTTGATCAATTTTTAGACGCATATACAGTCGTTTGTGTGGAGAGTGGAAGCTGGAGTGCGCTTTTCAGGACATGGAGGCGCCAGCGCGATCACTTGCATTTTTTTCTTAAGTGAAAGTGAAAGTGAAGTGACATGTGGCCAAGTATGGTGACCCATACTCAGAATTAAATGACGACTGCTATGTTCATTATTACATCCAACAACAGAACACCTCAATCGCTTAGGAGTCATTCTTGTCTACATCTGCTCCGGTGGTGAAACAATGGCAGATTGATGACAGCTCACTCAGGGCGGGTCTAAGGTAAGACACCAGTCCAGTCTGTGCTGAAACGCTACTGTCAATCAAACTATCCTGGGAGGGGCCTGTTTTTGTGACGTCACACAGACAGGCATCTGAGATCGGCTCGATTTGAGAAAGGGGAAAACATTTAACCAGATTTTTAAAAAAAACGCTGGGTGGATTTTTATCATTATAGGGTGGTTGTGTACACACACTGCCAACACACATTTCAATTCAAACAACTTGTAAAAGTGCATGTAGCATCCTATGACCCCTTTAAGGACAAGCTGAGTCCAATCTTCATCTCAGTGAACTACAGTCTGGCAGCCCTCCCAAGATGCAGTGCTGCATGGACAAAGTGTCGCCATTGGACAGGTGAAGGCTGGAATATATTGTTTTTGTCATTACAGTGACACATACTTATTTATATTAACCTATAGAAACCTTTTGTTGTTTCTAGACACGGATAATACTAAACTGTGGTCCAGATAACATCTGTATACCAGACCTGAAGTTAAAAGCAGTAGCTTAAGTTCCTTTGTTATTTTGTTACAGTTATAGTTATAAACTAGTTACAGACAAGTAAACATTTATCAAAAACAAGTCAACACAACCAATCCTGATCGGAGATGAGAATCCAACACTGCTGATTATTGAGGCTGAGAATCAAGGAGAGGGAGCGTATGAGACTGAGCTTTATATCAGCCCTCCGGCACACACGCACTATCCGGGTGTTGTGAGAAACCAGGAGGTGAGGGTTTAGTCACTTCTTGTTTGTTGCGGAAAGGATCACAAGTTACAGAACATCAGTTCCAATCATGCTGTTGTGTGAACAGACCGATACTGTTGTACTCTGAGAAATTTGTATCAGTTTGCTTACAAAAAAGCAACAATGTTGGTGTGCCTTAAGGTGTTGTCACATTTGTAAAAATTTCAGCATAATTTTGTGGGCAGAAAAGTCCATTGTCAAGTGTAGCAATGCATGAAGCACAGTTAATATAGAAGTCACTTTCAAACCAATTAGCTTTCTGTTGGTCAGCACAGCAAATTTGCACGACCAACTTGAACCCAACGCAAAATCTGCATGGGAAAATCTTCCGCATTCGAGCCAAATTCCTATTGACTGGATTTCATGAAAATTCACTGAACAGCGGTAAATATGACAACACTTTTAGGGTAGGTTCATTCAGACTGAGAGTTATTTTGTACAGAAAGAATTTTATTTTATTTTATTTCTTATTTTTTTGGTTTTCATGATCAATTTTAATTTAAGTTTTAGTATTTTTGTGCTTTTGTGTATATATATATATATATATATATATATATATATATATATACACACACACATATACATATGAAACTTCCATTGGCCAGACAACTAGATCAACCCCCAAAAAAAAAAATACGCACACACATATATATATCTATTTGTCCCCTTTCTGTCATCACACTTTTTTATTTTAATGTGAATAGTAGCATTATTGCTGGATTGTCACATTAAGGTGTAAAATGTGTTGTTCTGGACTTCAGTCACTTGGTGTGTGTGGTCAGCAAAAGGAGAACAGCTCAGTCATTGTAATTTGTGATCTGGGAAACCCCATGAAGGCTGGACATCAGGTCAGGGTGAAATAATCAACATAATAACCCACCTTGGGTGACCATTCGTGTTCAGCCTGTTGTAGAACATTTTGCTCTCGGTTGTTTTCTATCATTCAGCTGAAAGCAGGTCTTTACTTCAGCATGGGTGGCCTGGAACAGGTGGAGAACCACATCACATTCCAAATGCAAATACGAAAGTGTGAACATTCATATACACAAACCATCTGTGCTGTTAGTGTCAGACTCTGTTCCATGTTTTGTATGTGTCTTGCTCCCCAGGTGTTCCTTTCCCATGTTTAATTTGTCCCAGGTGTTCCCCATGATGGTTCATTGCTCCCAGGTGTGTCTCGTCATCCCTTCCTCCTGTGTGTGTGTATAAAAAGTGTTCCCAGTCCCAAGTTCTCGGTCCGCTGTGAACATCTTCCTGTGTTCGTCTCCCTTGGTTCCTTGGTGCAAATAAAGTCTTGGTAAAGTATTCTCCAGCGTCTCCTCGTGTGTGTGCAACGTGACAGAACAGCGGACCTAACAGTAAGCGGCATCCCTGGCGTGAGGTCACGCCTTCCGGAGGGGGGCGTTATGTCAGACTCTGTTCCATGTTTTGTCTGTGTCTTGCTCCGCAGGTGTTCCTTTCCCATGTTTAATTTGTCCCAGGTGTTCCCCATGATGGTTCATTGATCCCAGGTGTGTCTCGTCATCCCCTCCTCCTGTGTGTATTTAAAGTGTTCTGTCCGCTGTCTGAGTTCTTCCTGTGTCTGTCTTCCTTGGTGCAAATAAAGTCTTGGTAAAGTATTCTCCAGCATCTCCTCGTGTGTGTGCAACGTGACCGTTAGCAAAACAGAACAAAATAATGTCTCTATTTTGCTAGCTTGTCTGCTCCATAATAAACACTAAACTGTTCTGGTACATTTTGCACATGATGACAACAATCATTATCTTCTGTTTCTTCTGCTTGATCTCGCTTATTTTATTTTGATTTTTTTGCAGTGAGAACAGCCAGAACCCAAACAGTAACCTGGTCCAATTGCAGGTTCAATTAATGCTGTAGCTTCCCTGGAGATGCGTGGGTTAGTGATGCTGACATTTTCTCATATCATTTTGTTTCCCCATTACAAAAAAAGCACTGAAACTGAAATTGAAGGGAGATAAGTAGAAAGTTACAAAAAGTTTAAGTTAAGCTAAAGAGTAGAATACATGTGCATAAACAAGCAAGGATCAGAAATATAACTGGGACAATTCATATATTTATGAATATTCTGTTTCACTCTGAAATATGTAAAAGTCTTAGTCAATTTGGTAACATTTAAAAATAATTAATAAAAATGACCAAACCTACACACAAAAACTACACAACAAAATTACTAATACTTTAAAATGAGTATCTAAAAATAAAATCTAATTCAAAAATATTAACAAAAATCTATAACAGTATATGACACTAAAATAACACTGTTACAGAGTCTCTTCTCCGGTTGACTGTGTCCTTCCTATTGCTAAATATTTATTTTTCTGGGGAAGGATTTACCCAGAAGACTTGGCTGAAGTAGGTAATATGCTCAGTCTAGGATTACTGTTAACAAGTTCACTTAATCGGTTTTGCAATACTTATGCACAGGTTTCTATTCTCCTGTCTCAGCTAAGGAACATGGTCCCCAGTCCGGTCAACGCAAAGCTTATACTGGAGTTTCCTGTTTCACAAAATGAGTCCTATTGGCTGTATGTGTTTGCTAATGCCTCTGAAGAGCTCATCTCCTGTCAAACAGTCTAGTCCAACATCAACCCACATGGGGTGAGAGTGCCCCCTACTGACCGTCATTTCTAAATTAAACTCACTGAATGAGTCATTTGTCTGCAAATATAATCTTAACACACTTTATACTATTGAAGAATGCACACCAACATCTGTAAACACTGGCTCTAACAACAATGTGTGGTGGTACTGTAGTACAGTGTTACCATTTATTTTAATACCATACTATATAATAATTGATGATACTGAATGACTACCGTAATCATAATGATTGGTATTTACATGTCACTCCAAGATACTTCCTTATAACTATGGTACCATGTGCAAAAAATCATGGTATATTTTTGTAAGTATAATACAGTTTTTCAATGGCAATAACTGCTATCTTACCTATTTATCTTGGTCCACAGTTAGTAAAGCTGGAGTCCTCCAACACCCATTTTCATACTTTCAACAAACATGACCTGTCGCAAAAAAAACAGAATATGAGCAGCAATGGCAAAATACTGTCCATGTGGTACGGTTTGGAGTAATTAAGATGTGTTTATGTTTTTGATAGAAGTCTCTCATGCTCACCAAGGCTGCATTTACTTGATCAAAAACACAGTAAAAACAGTAATATTATGAATTATTATTGCAATTTAAAATAACTGCTCTCTATTTTGTTATATTTTAAATTGTAATTTATTCCTGTGATGGCAAAGCTGAATTTTCAGCAGTCATTATTGCAGTCTTCAGTGTCACATGATCCTTCAGAAATCATTCCAATATACTGATTTAGTTCTCAAGTAACATTTCTTATTTTTATCAATGTCAAAAACAGTTGTGCTGCTTAATATTTTTGTAGAAACTGTAATACTTTTTCCAGGATTCTTTGATGAATAGCATTTATTTATACAAATATTTTGTATTTTGTAACAATGTAAAACACTTTACTGTCATTTTCTGGTTTTATTTTATTTATTTTACAGTAATGTTGTGATTCTTCTTTGCCAGTAGATGGTGATATCACAGATTGGTCCCTCTTGCTAACAGTATAGCTGCTTATTCATTGAAATTTTGATAATTCCACAATTTAAGCACATCGTTTGTACAAATGCCTCCAACTTTCAGGCTTCATAAAACTATATTCCAATGCATTTATTGTTACATCTTGTTATATCTCTCACTGTGCAGAACTGCTCTAGTGGTGACCATTGTCTTTGGTTTGAGTGTGAGGCTGCGGGACTGCAGAGAGATGAGAGGGCCATAGTAAGAGTGATGAGCAGACTGTGGGTACAAACCTTCTTTAAGGTGGGCAAAACTTTAAAGATCAAACCCTAGACATTTAATAAAGTCATCTTATATTCATATAGCCCTTTCTCTCTCTCTCTTTGTATCTCCATTCACCGCTCAGAGACCATACGTAAATTTCATTCTTCACTCCACGGCTCACTATGAGGTGGCAGATGTGCCCTCAAAAATCAAGCCAGATGTGCTGCCCAGAGGAAAAGCAGAGGTGAGACATCAGTTCTTTGGTTTGTATCATGAATTGTATGCAGCTCCTCATTAAAACTCCTTGTAAATCTATCTAGACACATACAAATATAGTATGGAGACGCCCAGATGGACAAGAGGAGGTACCTGTGTGGTGGATAGTAGTGTCAGTCATTGCTGGACTGCTTCTACTGGCTGTACTGAGCACCATCTTCTGGAAGGTACTTGTATAATTTGAACAGCAGAGGGCGCTTTGTCCCATACATGTCTCCTGGCTAACAACAAACAAAGCATATTACTGTATGTGTATACTTACCACATAAATCTTTATCCATGTTAACATACAACACTGTATGTTTTAAGGTGGGGTTTTTTCGAACATAACCGTGCGCCATGTGACGATGATGGTGATGAGGTGCAGCAACTGAATGGAGAACCTAAGGAGACATCTTGACGAGACATCACAAATCTTGAGCTTTATGATGCTTTAAGGTTTTTTAAAAGTTTGTTTGCTAATTTTATTCTATTCTTTCTGTAATTGTATTAAATATGACTCGTGGTTATAGAGATGCAAGCATTAGTTGACCAGCCCAGCATTTTGGGATAATTTGAATGAAGTCTCTTAAAGGCACAATATGTAATTTTGGCCGCTAGAGGGCGCGTATTCAAAATAAACAAATAGACAAAGGCGTAGTTTGATGACGTGGAATCATGGGAGTTGTCGACTTCATCCCCACAGCCGATGCAATCCGACGGGACTCCAGCAGAAATCATGTTCATGGATGAGCTAATGATTTATTAACGTAGTAGAATGAAGCAGGGTGAGGCTGAAAGCTGTCGAAGCGAAACGAGGCCGCTGAACGAGCGTGACACACAGCTCGAAAGCAGCGGAGCTTTTATTATGCCACAGTCAACCGCTTCCGCTCCATCCGGTCGTGCGTATGTGGGGGGGGGAAAGCAGCGCTGTTTTATCATACTAGATACATTTGAAAGTTCTGTTATAATGCTACTCTGTGCGGTCGTCACCGGTCTATTAAAACGCACAACATATTAAACCGTCTTTGGTGTTTCCATGTTTTCTACAAAACTAAACCGGAAATCGAGGGGTCATGACGTCATTGGCAGGTGACACAATGACACTATGGACACGGTCCGTGTCACTAGTTAAAATTGCTTATTTCTCTGGATTTAAACATTCTTCAAAACATTTGGGATAATGTAAGTACACAAGTCAGCAAAATATATAACACCGTTCTAGTGGTTTTTGGATATTTTAATAAAAAAATCTAACATATTGTGCCTTTAAGCTCACCAAGGCTACATTTATTTGAACATAAATTCTGTAAAAACAGTGACAAATTACTAAAAAGAACTGTTTTGTATTTTAATATATTTTCAAATGTAATTTATTCCTGTGATGGCAAAGCTGAATTTTCATCATCATTACTCCAGTCTTCAGTGTCACTTGATCCTTCAGAAATCCTTCTGATATGCTATATTCAGGCATAAACAGAAGTAGGGACACTGATACTCATGGCTTGAATTTCAGTTTATGTTAAGGAAATGTAGATAAATATGTAGATAAATGAGCATCGTCTCCAACCCACTGCCCTTGTCAGTAACATTCTCAGAATTTCAGATGGTTGATGATCCATTTTGATTATCAGTCGTAATGAGATCATTGAGCTGTAGAACAGACATTGAACATTGAGCCTTATTCATAAACCATTGTTACGTAAATTGTTGCATTCATTCATTTCATCTAACTTATGAACAATTTGCACCGAAATTCATTATGAATGTTTTGTTGTTGTTGTTGTTTTAATTTTCATTCATTAAAATGTCTTGTCTGTACTGAAGTGTGTAATTGCAATTCTTTGGGTTTAAGTAAGAAATTAGACCAAAAAAAAATAAAAACAAGTGAACGGTGTATGGATAAGAATCACATAACTTAAAATTATTATCATAAAACTATGGTATGTGGCTCTTAGACATGCACTCAGTAGTTTACATTTAGCTGAAGCCTTACTTGTCTGCAGTCTTTGCCTCATGTGAATCATTTTAATCATATTTCTCAAACGTGCTGTTCATTTATTGGTGTAAAGCTTCATTAAGTAGCTAATTGTTTTCTTTTTCTTTTTAGTTTAGCCTTAAAGGAGTAGTTAACTAAAAATTGAAAATTTACTGAAAATTTTACAGATGTAAATGAGTTTGTTTCTTTATCGGAACAGATTTGGAGAAATTCAGCATTACATCGCTTGCTCATCAATGGATCCTCTGCAGTGAATGGGTGCCGTCAGAATGAGAGTCCAAACAGCTGATAAAAACATCATAATAATACATAAATAATCCACAAGACTCCAGTCCATCAATGAATATCATGTGAAGTGAAAAACTGCATGTTTGTAATAAACAACTCCATCATTAAAGGCATTTTAACTGTAAACCATTGCTTCCAGCTGAAATATGACTCATCTATCCATAATATTACTTTCTCAAATGAAAAAGTTGTTTTGTCTGAATCAGGAGAGAAATATGCTCAAATCAAGCACTGTGTTTACAAACAAAAACATTCAGAAACAGTTCTAAACAAATATGTCAGAGAATTTTGATGTGAGAGGATAACGGAATGGACTTTTTCACTGGAGGAAGCAATATTATGTATTATGGATTCATATTTTGTTCATTAAGTTAAAATGCCTTAATGATTGATTTGTTTCTTACAAACACGCAGCTTCTTTACCTTCACAAGACATTAACTGATGGACTTGAGTTGTGTGGATTACTTGTGATGTTTTTATCAGCTGTTCTGTTTTTATCATTCTGACGGCACCCATTCACTGCAGACGATCCATTGGTGAGCAAGTGATGTGATGCTACATTTCTCCAAATCTGTTCTGATTAAGAAACAAACTCATCTATATCTTGGATGGCCGGGGGGTGAGTACATTTTCAGCAAATTTTCTTGTCTTGGTTAACTATTCCTTTAATCGATAAAACGCTGGAAACGGCTTTCAAATGGTCCAAACGTAAAAAATGCTAATGAGCCTCGGCCGACAGAGGGCGCATGGGAGCACTGCACTCCAAAATCTCCCCCTCCCATCTGGGACAACAGGACTGAAAGAAGCGGAGCAGCCGTACTCGGGAAGGGAGTGGGCACCCGTGGCAACCGCACGTTGGAGCAGTCAGTCTTGTGCCATCCCGCAGCGAAACATGGATGAACTGCTACTTCAGGAGGATCTGACGATGCCGCTGTAAGAATGCACACCTCCCGCTCTTTTTTTCTTTTTCTTTTCCTCTGTAGTGCTTGGAGGACGCTGGCGAAATCACTGCCGACCCGAGGACCAGTTGGTGAGTTTGATTTGAGATTGTAGCATCCGTCTTTGAATGTGATGTTTGTGTAGCGCGGCTCCGCCGTGGAGAACGGAACATTGACTCGCGGCTTTATTATGTAACTGCCGCATTTGCGCCCACGGCAGTTTATCACGCGCCGTTGCTTTTGTGCACATTTACTTTAGTGCCTTTTGGGAGTTACAGTTTGGAAACAAAGGATTTCAAACTGTTCGGCCCCTCAGATGACCCCACTGTAAAGCGAAGAAGTTAGTAAAACGGGTCCTGAGCTTCAGAATAACAGTTGTATGTGGCAATTGTTTCATTACTAGCTTGATTTAAGAGTGTACATTATCTTATGACTAACTACAGGCTAGTACAGCTAGTGTCGTTTTTAAGCCCACCCACACTGTTATTTTCATAAAATATAAAGAAGTTCACTGAGAGGTACATTGTTATCGGTGTCTTTACCCTCGGTAGTTCATTATTATTTGTATGAATATGTATTTATTATAAAAGTATATATAGGGGAGACCGGTGGAAGTTGTCACACTTTTTTGCCAGTAAATATTTCTCAGGGTAGGTTTATATTTGACAGTTTGGTTAGGCATTATATTATATATATATATATATATATATATATATATATATATATATGTGTGTATATATATATAGCCTATATGTGTGTGTGTTGACCTTTTGTGACAACTTGCCCCAGTGGGAACCTGTCACAGCATAATATAGACTTGTCAGCAGAGTATTAAACAGCAAGATTAAAATATAAAATGTGGCATACAGTATATAAATATCAAAACATTGTTTTGGCCAACAAATATTGCATTTAAGAGAAAAACAAACATTTGTGTAATTTCCCTGTGTAAGTGCCCCTAAGATACCGCTATATATATATATATATATAAATCATTTACATTTTATTTCTTTAAACAAATAAACAAATGACTTGAGTGTTATTCAGGACAGTTTTATGAATTTTCTTGGTCTAGTTTTGTTACACTGGTCTGGTGGCAGTTCGTCGCCACAGGACCAAACGGATCTTTAGGAGCTGTTTGTGCAAACTCTTTTGTGAACCCCCTTTTCTTCCTCAGCAACTTCCAATGCATATTAATGTGGGCTTGGAGCTTCTTTTCACTTGTGCGCTCCACTAAGCAGCTCACAAACTCAGCCACAGATATTTCGGCCTAAAAGTTCTGCCTTATTTCTGAACCATTCAAGTAGAGAAATTTAAAGAAAGTCTGTATACTGAATTTGAAACGTTGACTGTCAGCATTTGTTTAGTCTTTTTGTGGTTAGTTATCTGTATCCTGCAAAGTCATTAGAGGTTTTTTGACCAACATCAGAAGTTCATTACTGGACTCCAGCCTTTACTGAGACCCTTTGAAGAGAGACCTAATGGTGAAGCCACATCATAAAGCCATGTGTGAGTTCCCAGTTCTAGAGCTGAGAAGGACCTGGGATGACATTTTAAAAAGTCCGGGATCCTTTTTAATCAATGTTTTATTGCAATGCTGTCTACTGGAAAAGGCTCTGCTGACTAAGCTCTCCTTGTTGTGCTGATAGGAAACATTTAAGTCAGAGTCAGTCAAAAACATGTGAAGGTTTTCCTCAAAGTTATAGACATATGAATAAATAAATTATTAGCCAAGAATAGATGAAGGAATCAAGACACAAGCACCAAAGTTCAATATCATTCTCCTTCCAGTAAATCTTTTTTGTTGTTGTTCAATGTACTGAATCATTTTCTGCACATCTATCTATCTATCTATCTATCTTGTCTTGTCTTGTCTTGTCTTGTCTTGTCTTGTCTTGTCTTGTCATGTCATGCCACCATCAAAGTGTGCCCTTTAAATGTGACCCAAGCTCTGAAGACTGAAGAGTCTTTAAATGTAAATTATTATGAAAAATTATTATCATTTATTGCTGTTAAATTGGGAAGACAGCAGCTAATTACCGCAGCATGACTCATTTTCCAGCATCATTATTTTCTTAGAATTTCTACATCCTGCTTCTTTCCTCCAAAGTCTATACTTTAAAAAAAGAAAAAGTGATATTGTCAAGTTGAACTGAAGCATTTCTTCTCAGCTTCAAGAATTATGAGTCCAGTGTGGTCAGCTCAGCATCTAAACACAATAGCTGGATGGCAGGGCAGTTTCCTGTTACTTCTCTAGTTTAATCTTGATGTTTAGAAAACACGACACTAATCTTTGCATATATTTTTGTGTACATATAGTATTTTTTTCTAAACATATATATTTGTCATGATCTTGCATCTTTTTAAGCAGCATCGCTTTACAGCTGTGAGCTAAAGGCTGTGTGAATCGCATTGAGGCATCAGATGTTTTCTACTGACACGGTGCAAAGTATCTACCAGAGCGTGAAATATTGTTATCCTGATGGGTTTTTGCAGTGGCACGGCATGCACATCACCGTCCTAATCAAGCTGACACCTAGAACCGCCACCTCTGATTTGGGACAAAGGCCTGGCGAGGGTAGGCCAGCCAAGACACTAATGCAAACTGACTGCTGGAGATCTTAGTGTGTCCGTCTGTGCCTTTAGGCAGGTGTTGACCCTGCCCATTTTGCACAGTTTGAAAAACAGCTGTACAGTTCCTCATATAATGGTTTTGGGCCGATATTCATGTCAGAAGAGGGCGGTTTAATTGAAACATTTGAAAAGAGCTGTTTTGCTCTTCTCTTTTGTCTTGCATTCATGATTGTGTAGGATACTATCCAGTCACCACATAATGAGTCATTGCTTTGTCATCTTCCAGTAGATTTCATGAGATTCCCCTTAAGGGGATATTACATCCTCCTCCTCTCATGCAAAAACAAGTGTTACCATGACAGCACTTGTTTGAGTGCTGCCCCAGCTTGCCACTGTATGCTTTTATTTGGGACACAATTGCAGCATTGTGCTGCATGACGCTTTTATTAGATGTCATTGAATTTTGGAACCTGTATGACTTCATAGAGCTCCAGTGATATAAAATCAGCCATGATATCAATTATAGGTCAGTTTATAATAGAGTGCAGCAGTCAAGTTCTTGGAGAATATATCCCATTAATTTTCTCTATGGGTAATTTTAATGACTTTTAATGATTTTTAATTTATTTATTTGTATTAACTTCTAAACCTTTAAAGACTGGCCTACTGTGAGCAGTGAGGTTGTTGATTGATGGTATATGATTTTGTTGAAGCAAAATCATCAGTCCACATTATTTCAATTTCAAAGCTACATTACCCATGATTCTGCAAAAAAAAAAAAAGAGCCCCAATCAAAGAATCGTGACAAACAAATTCCACCAAATAAACTTTTTAGTGGCTGATCACTCCCATGAAGCACTGCGAATGATATTATGTAACAGAGTATTTGTATATAAAATCATTTAGTGTACATATTTATTTTGGTCATTGTATTGTCCATAGTAACTACAGTTCACAGTATGATGCATGGAAGAAACTGCACACTAATATAATCACTTGTTACCGCTTTCAAACAATGCTTTCCTTTCAGATGAATGTACTGCATTACTGCATAATTTAACACTTCTTTAAAATAACATTTCAGATTAAGATGCTTTTCCATGTTAACAATTAACGCTGTATTATGCATGCCAGGCCAGTAGTTGGCGATGTCACTTTGTAAAGAACCTCGCACATGCCTATAGACTGAGCACATAATACGCACGCGCATGACATCACAGTTTTCACAATTTCAACTTAGCATTTTTCAGGCCCCCAAAACACTGTTGTGTAAATGACCAGCCAAAACACATAAAAAGTTAAGTGAAGGGTCAGTTGTGCTGATGATTAAAACAAGGTGTTCTCAGTAACTGAGAGGCAAGTTTTTTTTTTGTGGTAAGCAACAGATTGTCAATAGAGTGTAGCTTTTGTTGAAATGGTCCATTAACCACCACTAGGGATAGATGTGAAGTGAACTGAATTCAGTTTTTGTCTGAATTTGCAAATTCAAAGCACCTGACCCAGTCAACAATTTGATCTCACAATGATGTCACCATGAGCTCACACGATTCTCATGGTGTGGTCACAATGTGTGTGTCACAGTGAGCTAAAAGTGTAACCACACAGCGCACTCACTGTGTGCTCATACTATGTTCGCAATGTGAGGTCACTGCACACTCACTGTGTGCTCATACT
>NW_015544136.1:38907-69946 GCF_001515605.1 Sinocyclocheilus anshuiensis | reverse complement strand
TACTCACACCGTGAGGATCACAGTATGAGGATCGTGTGAACTCACAATGATTTCACCTATTACTCACACCGTGAGGATCACAGTATGAGGATCGTGTGAACTCACAATGATTTCACCTATTACTCACACCGTGAGGATCACAGTATGAGGATCGTGTGAACTCACAATGATTTCACCTATTACTCACACCGTGAGGATCACAGTATGAGGATCGTGTGAACTCACAATGATTTCACCTATTACTCACACCGTGAGGATCACAGTATGAGGATCGTGTGATGTCACTGTGATCATCGCATGATCTCACGTGTTGACTGGGGAATGTGCTTTGGCAGGTCATAGAAAGGTCTTTCTAAGGGGATGTCATGTGCTTTGACAGCAGATATTTTATTTAAGGCTCTTTATAGCATGGTCTGTTTGTGGGCGGAAGGGTACAGAATAGCTTGGCAGGATTTTCTGGTTACACGGGCCGGCACAACTTTAAGGAGTGTGCGTCTGGCCATCAGCCCACCATGAACTCCCTGGGCAGCTGTTCAAAGGTAGGAATTTCTTTGTTGACACCAGACACCCTAACACTGAGAGGAAACAGCAGATTTATCAGCAGCAGAGCCCCTGTAAACCTGACCTCTGAGGAGATCCTGCTTCACATCATCACAGTGTGTCCAGATATTTTGATTGGTGGGTGCAAAAAGCTTTAGGAAAAGAACACATGAAAAATTGGAGATTACATCATCTACGTAAAACACGAAATGGCCCAATGCCCATAAAACACAAAGCAGCCAGACGTATTCTAGTGCAGCAGTTGAGGCTTGTTTATAATGTTAAGTCTGTGTTTTGCTCAGTTTATTGTGTATAATATGAGTTTAGTGATGTTTTGAAACAGTAATCTGGATTAGGCTTTAGAAAGGGTTCCTAATTTTGCTTGTAATCCTTTTGGTCATGCAATATCCTTTTTACGGTTACTGTCTGGCAGATTATTCGGTGCAAATAAATAAAATGTCGTAATGAAACAGAATTGATTCTATCACGTTACAATATGTTGCATTCGCTTGCATGATTGGGTGGGCAAAACTAAAATCTAGTTCTGCCTTAGTGCTTTTTTGTTTTGTACTTAATCTGTTAAGAGTAATTTTTAATTTCATACTTAGGTCCAAATGTTACACCTGTTTTTGCTTTTATTCTTGATAGGCTTGTTGTACTTGATAAATTGTCTAAACATTTTTCTTTTCTTTTTTTTTTTTAAAGGTCCCATGACATGCTGCTTTTTGGATGCTTTTATATAGGCCTAAGTTTTTCCTAGTACTGTATCTGAAGTCTCTTTCCCGGAATTCAGCCTTGGTGCAGAATTTCAGCCACTACGAGCCAGTCCCGCAATGAGCTTTCCTTAGGACGTGCCGTTTCTGTGTCTGTAGCTTTAAATGCTAATGAGGAGGAGAGAGGCGGGGCAACTGCCATGCTTCGCTCGTTTGCAAGCCATGATGTCTCTCGAGGAAAAAAAAATATTGCGCTCACCTCACACGGTAGTAGCTCATTTTCTCATGGGCGGGCCAAATTCTCTGGGCGGGCAAAGCAGAGAAAGGGGAGGTAACCTTTCCCCATATGACGACATAAAGGGAAGATTCCAGATTGGGCCATCTGAGCTTTCATTTTCTCAAAGGCAAAGCAGGATACCCAGGGCTCGGTTTACACCTATCGCCATTTCTAGCCACTGGGGGACCATAGGCAGGCTAGGGGAACTCATATTAATGTTAAAAAACCTCATAAAGTGAAATTTTCATGCCATGGGACCTTTAAGTGCCACCACTGACAGATAAAGTGAGCAGTCTTGTGAATTTCAGGCTCGACATTTCAGACATTACCTCTCATCAAGCTGTGCAGAAGTCTATAAATTCCCTGAACAACAATGGGTTCATTAGAGCTGAGTCAACACATTTCTGCTGTGCTTTTCCTCTCGGGGGATGTATCAATACCTTTAGAGCCCTTAGAAGATTACTTTTTCCCTTCCAGCAAAATCTTGCATCTTGTTTTTGCAGGCCTTTAAATCTGTAAAGATGCCAAAGCGTACAAGCTAAACATGTTCCGAGTCAGAACTTGAAATATTTGATCTTACATTTAATTTTTTCTCATATCCAAGCAGTATTTTCGCCTAGCTGCTTGGTTATTTTCCTCACATGACATTCAACATGCTGAAAATGTCTGCAAAAGCTCCAGAATCCTGGTTTATAATCATCTCATGATGTTGCCTAGAGGAGACAGGGACCGCATTCATCTCAAGTGTTATCACATGAAGAGTAGATGTGCTCCAGTTTTAGCCGAGGAATGAATAGCAGGATCTTTGTTAGATGTTTTTTGTCTGATTATTGCATAACGTTTTGTCCTGCTGACCAGGACCTGGGTTACTGTTTTCCTGGGCTAAGGACATCATCCAGCTGATGCTGGGGAAAGGGTGAGGCTTTTAGCAATGATTTATGAGCTGTTCTATATCCCTGACTCAGGACGCCCCAAACTGTCATAACACAGATGCAGACAAAACGAGGGAAACTTTTTACCACACCTGCCAATGGCAGATGAAAATATGTGTAAATATTGCTTACAGGCTACTGTGTGTGTGTGTGTGTGTGTGTGTGTGTGTGTGTGCGTGTGCGTGTGTGTGCGTTTGTGTGCTTGTGTGTGTGTGTGTGTTTTGTAATTTTACATGTATTTTATATTTTTTAGTTATTTTATTCATTATTTTAATACATTTTAATATTACTTAATTTTCATGTATTTATTATTCAATTAATTTCTTCATTTGATTGTTAATTTTATATAATTGCATTATGTAATTTTATTGTGTGTAAATTACTTTGCAGTTTCCTTCTTTTATAGCACAGAACATGGTCATGGAACATGGTCATAATCATTCACAAAATCATGTATACGACACATCATGCTTTTGTTTCTTATGCTTTTGTTTTGGTGACTTATTATGTGAACACGTTCATTTGAATAGTGCACGTCACTTCAGCAACAGTAAGGTTTTTTATTCTTCTGAAACTATGAAATCAACTGAAACTACAGTGGGTACGGAAAGTATTCAGACCCCCTTAAATTTTTCACTCTGTTATATTGCAGCCATTTGCTAAAATCATTTGTTAATTTTTTTTCCTCATTAATGTACACACAGCACCCCATATTGACAGAAAAACACAGAATTGTTGAGGCTGCAATATAACAAAGAGTGAAAAATTTAAGGGGGTCTGAATACTTTCCGTACCCACTGTATGTATTATTCCTTATGTTCTGGCCAAATCTTTTATTGCATTTGGTGCTGAGTGAGTGTTACTTTTGGAACCTGCTACCACAGCCTGTGTTTATTCAGCCCTCACAGTAAGGCTACGGCTACACTGCCTTTATGTCTGAGACTTTGTAAGCATCCCAGCGAAACCCAGTGGTTTTGGACAGGCAGACATTCCTGCTTGGCTGTTAACACATCATCTGCCTGTCTAAAAAAACAACAGGGGTGGTCTGCAACCATCGGTGACACCAGGACCACCTGTCAACGTATGAATTACACCTTTTTTCCTTGGTGTAACTTGGAGATATAGAGTAGATATTTATCTTGTACAATTTCCCCACTCGACCATCTTTCCCCAGTTTCACATTGACGTTACACTTGCCTGAACAATGAGGCTTTCTAATTTAAAACCCGATGGTGTCATTGTTTGGCAGTGGAACACATTTACAAGAGATGAAGAGATTTGCAAATCCTCCAGTTAAGCTCTAGCAACAGCACCAACACCATTTGGCTGCTAAAGAGGCAAAAAAAAACAAAACTGATTGATTAATATTGATAGTTGTGGCATTTGAAATGTTTATGGTCCATTAAGCGTTACTAAATTGCAGAGAAGACATTTCAGCAGAGTAGAAATGCTTGTTGTTGGAAATGTTTATTATCTAGAAGTGAGACTGCGCAAACTTCTGGCAAATGTCCCTTAGTACTTCACTTAAAAGTGCTGTGGTCTCCTTTCAGTCTCATCAGCTTTCTATATAACATAGACAGTCAGCCTGCTGGGAAACACTGCTCCTGACTGCCACTGTGTTCAGGAGTGAGTAAAAGAGAGATTTCGCTCCTTAATACAAGCAAATAATGAAGTGCTGTTTGTTTTAAAGAGACGACTAGACAGGACTAAACATGGAAAGTGTAGAAAAATGTAGGCTTCAGTTTCACCTTCCACTCAAAGGCAGATAAATATTTATATTTGCCAAATTTATGTTTTAGTTTTCAATAAACATTTAGTTCTGGTAAAATAAAAGTTTTTCTGTGAGATCATTTTTCCACTGAGGCTCAGAACTTTTATGTCGCAGAAAAATTTCCTGGATTAGTTGCACCTTCAGCTCAAACAATAGACAGGAAGTGGAATTGTGTACAGGAAATCCTGGTGGTTGAGTGGAAGTGAAGATTCTTTAAATTCTGTTAATGTTCCTCTTAGGGATCTTGAATATATATATATATATAGTAATTATAATATTCATTTATGAATTCAAGTCTGTCACCTTTTTCAGTTAAAGGATCTAAATGGTTATAATTTGAGAGATATTAGATATTATTTAAGAGGATCGTGCAGAACCTGTGCAAGCACGGCTTTTAATGGTAGGCAATTGTTTTTTGTTTGTTGTTGTCTCATTCTTCTAGATATGCTGTTACGTGTAAATGCTACTGCTTATGTTAGCTTTTGATATGCAGTTTTATCCTGATTAAAGCTTTAATACAGTACGGCAACTGCACGCACGTCCATGTATAACACTTCTCATAGCTACGTATGTGAAAATAAGTGTATAATTGTAACTTGAGCTGTAGAGCGTGTGCAGAGCAGGGGAATGCGACGAACAGTATTAAGAATGAGGATCGTGCAGAACCTGTGCAAGCACGGCTTTTAATGGTAGGCAATTGTTTTTTGTTTGTTGTTGTCTCATTCTTCTAGATATGCTGTTACGTGTAAATGCTACTGCTTATGTTAGCTTTTGATATGCAGTTTTATCCTGATTAAAGCTTTAATACAGTACGGCAACTGCACGCACGTCCATGTATAACACTTCTCATAGCTACGTATGTGAAAATAAGTGTATAATTGTAACTTGAGCTGTAGAGCGTGTGCAGAGCAGGGGAATGCGAGGAACAGTATTAAGAACTGCTGCTTTAGAACATTGATTTTGAAACTTGTGAATCCATTAGAATCGTTAGAAGACAGAATCGCGATTCATATATGAATAGATTTTTACGTGCACCTCTAGTTTTCTCTTCCTCTTCTCTAAAGCAGCGCAGCATGGCCTCGCCCACTTTGCTGCCTTTTCCTGAGGGTGGGGTTTATCTGGGTTTGTGATGTCATGAACCCGGGAAGTAACTCGTTGTAGTCCCTACCAGCCGTTTTTGTAGGCATTAAACTGCCCGAATTTTAAAAGACGATATCTCCGTTTGGATTTAACTTTTAGCATTGTAACTTTGCAGATATTGTTTATACTCAAACAGCAACATTACACACTAACTAACGTTAAAAAATTGAAATTGCAATCAACCACCACTTTAATCAATGTTGATAACTGTTGCGCTGCTTAAATTCCTTGTGGAGACTTCAATAAGTTCAGTAGTTCATGATTCTTTGATAAACAGTTCAAAAGCATAGTATTTTTGAAATAGAAATCTTTTGTAACAGTTGTCTTTACTATCATTTTTAATCATTTTAATGTTGCCTTGCTTATTAAAAGTATTACTTTAGTAATAATTAAAGTATTAACAAACCTTTAGTGTGTATATATAAAGGTATATATTTTTTAAAAACATCTGAACAACGCTTTTCAGGCCAGCTGTTTTCTGGATATTGTCCTTCTCTGTTCTAGTCCTTCTTGCGCCACTGAGTTTTACTATGGATGATATTATGAAAACAAGGTAGTCAAACAGTTCTATAAGGGAATATGACCTTTTATGTTCGTGCAGGTGGATTCTGCCTCTGTGTGATTCATATGGGTTGTTTGAATATTATCATCATCGGTGTGCGATTAGATCTGCAGCGCATGACTGGTTCAAAATATCTTATTTTCTAAAGCGAACTTGTGTCCCCTCACCAGGAAATGCAGGGACCCATTTTTTTCCACAGTTAGACTGCTGACATCCCCTAGTATCCATGGTAACGTGCATCAATTGACCCATTTAGAATCAAAAGATTGAGAGGTTCTGAAAGACGCTGCAGCATGCGAGCATGAACAGGATGCAAAGCAAGCATTGCCTGAATGGAGTGGTAAACAGTTCTGGTTGGGAAAACATTACTTTTCCTTATTAAGAACATTTTTTAATTTTTCACAGAACAAAATGGTCACTGAAACGTAAAAACTGTTTTAATGTATTTATAGTAAAATATATTGAATTTAATGTGCCCAGAAGAAACCTCACGTACCCAGATCCTCCCAAAAAACTTTCTGGCCTGTTTACATGTCTCTGACTGTGCCCTTGTAAAAGTTCTGGGGGGGATGAACCAGGTCATCCCATTTCGAACAGTAAGCACATGTCCTCAACTAGACAGATTTGCTGCATTTGCCCAGTGTCAATCGAACATGGTGGCAGACATTCTGGCTCACTGAAAGGGCTCAAAGGCACTCCATGTTTTCGACTCTTTAATGTAAACACAACAGAGTACTTAACGTGTCGGATCAGGACAAACACTTCTAAACATAGTAGTCTCATCTGTTGAATGTAGGCCACTGGGTCTAGAGGTGCCTAATATAAACAGCGAATGTGTTGTTAAAAGAGACTTGACAACATTTTATTTCCATATACGGATGTAGTCTCGGGTAGCTTGTGGCACAAAGTCTGGTCCACAGTGGCATTTTCTCAATTATGTCAGTATATTCAGAACTAACTGTATTAAAATTATTTTCTTTTATAAAGGAATAGTGCTTAAAATGCCTTGAATTCTTGCTTCCACAGAGGTGCTGATTAAAGTCCAGGTATTTGACAACAGCGACCTGTCACCATTAAAGGAATCCACAGTTCAGGTGTGTGGAAACCAGACGGTCTTAGCATCCAGCCTTGCAGGAGGAGATGGGATTGTCACAGTTACGTTCCTGTACCGGCCAGGAACATGGGTCATCGTCACGGCATCAAAGCACGGATTTGTCACAAACTCGGCACCCTGGCAAGCCAGCCGCATCCCACGTGAGTACTTCCTGTACTACTATAGGACTGAACATTTTTGACATAGTGTCTGGGGAAGCCTGCAGTTTATTGTTAGAAACAGAGTAGTTTCTAACTACTAAGAGAGGTTTCATTCTGAAATTCACACGCATTAACTGGACTTCCTGTCAAAATTGCTAGAGCAAGACCAGTTGGTGTTTATGGGCTTGTCTGGAATCATGTTAATCCCTTATTAAAAATGAGGGGTATAGCTTAAGCATTTGCCTGCAGATTAAAAGGTCCCTGGTTTCAATCTAGATGCCCCAAATTTTACCATTTAATTAGGTTGCTTTTGAGTAACCTTGGAAAGAAACACAAAAATTTGTATCCAATAACCCCTGATTTATATTACGTATTTAGCACACGCTTTTATCCAAAGCATCTTCAAGTACATTTAAGGTAAATGTATTATTGGGTTATTAGCTATTACATTGCCATTTCAAGTGCAACTGTTAGCATGATGACATTTTTGTTCATGGTCTCAGTGAACTTTCCAAATCTGACGAGTGATTTGCGATCTGTTGGCTACATCCTATTATTTAGATGAGCCATCTAGATCTGTAATCCAGATGGAGCTTTGCACACAAATGGACAGGAATGTTAAACAACACTCACTGGGGTGTGGAGCGTGCTGACCCGCGCTGTGATACCTAGCAGCTGTTCGGAGTCGGACCCCAGACGGTCATGTCCTCTTTTGACTCTCTCGCTCTACAATTGGTTTAATTTTATTTGGACCACAGCATGTTCTCCACCGCCCCTCTCTCCACCCAAACCCCACCCAGTTATGCGGTCAGACCTCTGGGGAGGGGAGGCAGTGAAATCATGTATTTCAGCATAAAGCTGTCTGTACGAGCAGCTGGAAGCCACTTAGCCAGTGGGGTTACAGATATGGAGGCAGCCAGCAAATGTGGCTCCATGTCATGCCAGACCAGCCGGGCTGGTGGATGAAGGCATCTTTAGTATGACATTAGCCTCTTGGGGGGGCATTACACACATTCCCATTGAGTCACACCAAATTAGGAGTCAGAAATGTGGATGACCAAGATTGTGCAGATGAAATGAAGTTGAAGTAGAAAGGAGGTTTTTGAATTAATTTAAATGGGGGGACAGATCAGACGGAGTTTATGTTATTCAGGTCAGTTTACAGGAATCAATTTAAGATTAAGATACTATGCCCGAGGTCTGAGGAATATAAAATATTTATAATATATTCTTTTTTTTTATTATTTGACATGACCAACCAACCAATCAACATTTGGTATTATTTGAATGTGCTTTTATTTGGCCATTAAGATTCTTAAAGACAAAGTTCCCTTGCCAGTAAACTTCTATTATGGCTGATCCTTGTGTCACAACTCAAAAGCAAGTACAGTTGGTAAGTAAAGTTTGGAATTGATGAAGATCTTCTCCACAAGCTCTTGGTTCGATTAAATTTTTCAATTCATGATTCATTTAGGTATATTTTTGTTTGACTATTCTGGTTCTGCCGTGTGTTTGTTTTTGCGTGTAGGCCGGAAGGACATCTCTTTTCCCGCCATTTAACCTGTGATATATTTAAAATATTTAAAACAATATTAATAAATGTTTATATTTTTATATTTGTTAAATAATTGATACATAATAACAATTTAAAATGTATATAAAATATAAAAAAGAGAGAGAAAAAGTTCTGATTCACTATCTCTCAGTTAGATTTTATTTTTTGATTCAGTTTCATTTAGGGATATTTTAAGTTTCATTTAATTAAATTTTCATTTTCAAGTATATTTGTGACTACTCTGGTCCTACTCTGTGTTTGTTTGTTTGTTTGTTTGATTGTTTGTTTTTGCATGCAGGTTGGAAGGAACACTTATTTCCCACCATTTTGTTTGAACTCGGAGAGTGAGTCATTCTCACAGAGTGATGAAGCAGGTGCTTGCGGCTCAGATTAAATCAACTGAAGTCGGGAACACTTGTTCTTTCCTCCATTGGCCTATCTCTCTTATTCTATTATGGTTTAACTGAATAACTCTATTTTACTTATTTTAAAGAGCTCATGATATCAAAATTGGATTTTGTGGCATTCAGTTCATGTTAATATTAGCTTAAAACCTTCTACAATGGCAAAAATGCATTTGGATACCTGAAGGGATAGTTCACCCTCACCCTCATGTTATTCCAAACCTGAATTCATTTAGTTTTTCTGTGTAACACAAAATACTTTATTAAAAAAAATACAGTCAGAGTTTTGGAATGACAGCAGAGTGCTCATTTTTGTGTGAATCTGCAGCACCTATTTAAAATTATGACCAATAAAGCTTAATATTAAAGCCTAATATTACAATTCTATATTATTTTATCTAAATACATTAGAAATAATCTACAAGTGAATTTAGACATGCATAGTATGTAAAATGGATATTCATTTTGAGATCTGCAAAAGATTATATTTAACAGTGCTATTAAATTATTAGTGTTTTAAAGATTAACTGAGCATTAGATGACCCTCTAACCTTGGCTGATAACAGATATTGTACCAATATAGTGTGCATCCCGAGACATCATTCTGGCTGAATTCTGTATTATCAAAGCAGGGGGTGTATAAATGTGTATTGTGTTGTCACAATGCTGTAGAAAATAACTAAGGTTACAAATGATGTAAAATGAAACCACACAATGCCAATGCAGTACCCTCCCTCTCTTCATACGCACATTTCTTTGAGCTTCTAGCTAATGCAATGTGGGCAGTATTGTTGTCACTGCCTGTGTTTTGTGCCCTATCAAGCAGAATATTAAAGAGACCAGAGCCCCTTCTGTTCAGGGCATCTGTGCTGTGTGTGTGTGTGTGTGTGTGTGCTTGTATGCATAACTGCACGGGTGTAAATGTGCATGAATCGGCTGCGTCACGTTTCCCACATCTGTTCCTTCAAGTGACAAGCTTTTTTGATGTCAGAGCTGGGAAAATCTGAATGTAATATAATCTGCACTTGGGTCCTGATATCTTCTGGTAGCCTGTTTAATATAAAGCAGACAGTCCCTATAGAATCTTATTAAACCTTTTTTTGTTGTTGTTGTTATTGTTAATAAGCTTCTATTAGATTGAAGAGTTTCATGTTCTCATGAAATAAACACTGTAAAACATGAGGTGTGGATAGGCAGGGGGGAGATTTCAATGTGCCATAGCAGATGGGAAATGGACACAGGATTTCTGCTCCCAGCATGCAACAGTCTTCTGGAGCTCTGCCAGCATATGTCCTCCTGCCCATAGAGGAGCACTGAAGGGTGAGGTACATTTAGATTAGCTGACAAAAATAGATGTTGTTGGCACCATAGTTTTAGTGCAAGAAAATGAACTAAAAAAGATTTGAAAGTTAAAGAAATATTTAATGTTGACATGCCAGTGGGTAACCTTCTCATACTTCACATGATATGTCAAAGGCTCTGATGTTTGCTTTTAGATGTCTGTCCTCTGGACAAAATATTGATGGGTCCAAAACAAAGACCCACTGAAGGCCAAATGAGCTGATGTATGAGTTCCTGTCGAACATTACCACACCATCAGCTCCTTTAAACTTCAGGGCTATCTCAGATTTTGTCAGGTTTTACTTGTTTGAAGTGAGATCAGGGGTTCCTGCTGTGTTGCAAACCTGAGGATTTGACTGTACTGAGTCATGTCTCACACCTGTGAGCTATAGCAGCTACATCTGGTGAACTACTGTATATTCTTACATCAAAAAACAAAAGTGTTGTGTTCCCTTTCAGTCGGTCACTCTCGACGTCACGTCGGATGACCGACGAATTGGGATCTCGCTTAGAGAGACCAATCTACTTCCTCGTTTAGTTTACACTCGAAGTAGATTGGTCTCTCTAAGCGAGATCCCAATTCGTCGGTCATCCGACATGACGTCTCCGTTCCCTCCTTAAGGGAACGAGGGTTAACATACGTAACCGAGACGTTCTCCAGGGTCAATGATCCTTGAAAATGAAAGCAAGTGGATGGTTTACTGATGTAGATCACAGAAAAACAATAGCATATATATGATGCCAAGTAAGATGCAGCAAGACAACCCCAACCCTGGTCCTGGAGTACCCCCAAGAGTACCCACCATTTGGACATCTCTCTTATCTGACTCACCCATTTTAGGTCTTTGAGGCCCTATTTACACCTGGTATTGAAATGCATTTTGGTCGATTGAATCACAAGTAGACAAGGGACACATTACCATGTACTCCTGGTGTTTTAATCCATCTCTTCTGTCCACTTTCGGCCACTTCTGTCCTGATTTTGAGGGGAGGGTCTTTGGGCAAATGTATGTATGGGCTTTTTCTGATCTTTTGATTTAATATTGCGAAATAAGCTTACCCAATTTACATAAAAATGCAAAAGGAGACAACAAAAATGATACGAAGGGCAGCAGCTTTCGTTTCTGCTATGATAGCCGCAAAATGATGTCGAACATTTTGGGTTTGTTTTAGAATCAGGACTGGTAAGGGAATATTGACATTTTTTTCGCCTTCAACCCAAACTTACCATTCCAGATGGCAAGTTTAAATCCTGTCTGGCTAACATGCTTCAACTACTCATCCCATAATGTTTTAGTTTTAGGTCAGGAGGCAGAGAGGAGGCGGTCTTTTGTGGCTGTTCGAATGCATGCGACCACATGTGCATCCACACTACGAGAGCAATTCGATCTAATGTGTTTTCGACTACCTCTGGAAGTGGTCTAAAGTGGACAAGCTTAAAAGGTTTTACACCCCATTAACATCTGTAATTAGCATCATCCATTTGTGATCGGATCGACCAAAATGCATCTTAATACCAGGTGTAAAACAGGGCCTGTGTCTCTATTAATGAACTGATGAGAGGATTCAGATAAGTTTTTGAATAGGGAAAAATACAATATGTGCAGAGTTGGGATACTCCAGGACCAGGGTTGGGAACCACTGCAGTAAGATACTAAGTAAGATTCTCATTATCAGTGTTGAAAACAGTTAGTGCTTAATACTTTGTGGAAACTATGATACTTTTTTCATGATTATTTGAAGAATAGAAAGTTCAAAAGAACAGCATTTATTTGAAATAGAAATGTTTTGTAATATTGTAAATGTATTTTCTGTCACTTTTGACCAATTTAATGCATCCTTGCGGACAAAAAGTATTAATTTCTTTACTATTTTTTTTTTTACTAACCCTAAATATTTAAATGCTAGTGTACTAATGCTTCTGTTTTTGTTTCTCTCTCACTTGTGTTTCAGTATATGCCTCCGTAAGTCTGTACTTACTTCCCCAGAGACCAGCCACTCTCTTGCTGTATGACGATGTGGTGCAGTTACTGTTGGGTTCTCCAGGTGAGCTTTTTTTCCTGTTTTTAGCCTTAAAGTGACAGTTCATCCAAAAATTGTCCTTCCAAACCAGTATGACTTTCTTTCTTCTGTGGAACATACAGGAGGATATTGAGAAATATAAAGTGTTGTTTACAGTGGAAGCCAATGGGCTCAAATATTGTTTGGTTCCCAGCAAAATATCTTCCTTTGTGTTGCACAGAAGAAAGGTTTGGAACAACATGAGGGTGAGTAAACTGTTGACTGTCCCTTTAACCGTAGCCTTAAAGAGCCTCAACTCTTACCACTCTTAATCTTTTTATTTATAGTGCTATGAAAAGGGGAATAGGAATTACTAGGGAGAGAAAGGGATCAGTACATCACAGTTTGGGCTCATACCTATGATAACCATATGAGTACCAACATTTTTCAGTAGGTTTGGCTGATGCTTTATGTCTGTCTTTAACTTAATACGGGTTTACTGATTCTCTGTGGCGGTTCAGCCAGGCTGTGTTCCACATGGTTAGCTTGGAATCTGAGATCCAAATCCAGCTCCATTGATTCACACACATCCTGCGGTGGTTACATGTGCAGATGTGTGGAACTGCTGAGTTGGTTGTTTAATAATCAGGCTAACACTATAGTCTCGTATCTCAAGCGCTGCCAATAAGCAGACACAATTTAACTGAGACTGGACGCAATGCCTGCTAGCTATTTCACCACGTTGCATGCTCAATAAATGTCATTAAGATTTACAAACGTGATCAAATGACACATTTGCTTTGGAAAGAGGTTGTTTCCTCTGGCAACGTAAGGAAGATTTAGAGAAACTGCTGCCTGTGTTGCCTGGGTGGCGTGTGTGTTTTGCAGTGCCAGTCAGGTGTTTAATAGAGAGTGTTATGGCTCAAATTATGGTTGTGGGAAAGTGACTTTTAGTTAAATGCTTTCTGGGTGGGAAGTGTGAATAGCAAAGCCCTGCATATCCTCAATGAATCAACCAATAGTTTTTAAAATGGATACTTAACGAAAACTAAAAGTGCTTTACCATAAAAAAAGAAGTATTGAACCATACTTTGAAAATGAATACAAATACTGTTAATTATATATTGATCATTAAAGTTAGTTCATAGTTCATTAACTAATGTTAACAGAAGCTACTTTAAAATGTAAAAATGTATTAGTTAATGTTGACATTAACACACTCTAACAAGGAACAATATTCTACAGCTTTTATGAACCTTAGTTAATGTTACAAATGGACTCTTATTGTAATGTGTTACCATTTCATTTCAACAGTCATGTTTAAAGATGGTCATCTTTAAATATCTACACAAAGGCCATAGCACTGAAATTACATACATATGGATATTGTATGTATACTATCACACTTTATTTGCTTCTGTTTGAAAACATTTGATTATCTAATTAAAATAACAAAATATGTTAGTCACACAACGGGCAAAAGCACAGCACCGCGTCGCATCTAGGACAACTCGCAGGTATCAGGTATCACCCACACACCGGACGCAACACGTTCAATTCAAGCAGCGGTCTAAAACAGTTTATTTAATCACCGGGCAAAAGTTTACTTCAAGAATGAACAAAGTAGCATAGATGAGTTTGAAGTTCGGTGTTTAAAAAAAAAACTGAGCAAACGGAAAGAGAAAGAGCGATCTATATTATAGCTCTCTATATGAAGCACACAGATTTTATTAGAGCCACAGAAAGACAAACATTTCGCTGAAAAATGCACAATACACAATTTTACAACCTAGAGTGAAGTCATTATGATTTGGGACAAATATAATGTAATTTAATGGAAAACTGTGTGACTGGCGCTCAGTTGACTGAATCAACATATCAGAGTTTGCTTTCTCGCGTCACATCTTTAAATCTGCAACTTTGCTGGCTAACAAATGCAATAATGTGACCAGCTGGATATAAACTAATGCAAATAGATGGTAACAATCATGACATTAAACATTTGGGTCGGACTTGCATGTGTTTTGTGTGTAGGCATCCTGATGCAGCTCTTTCTGCCTGATGCTTATCAATTTAATGAGCTTGATCTCTCTGTGCATATAGGGGTGTCTCTGATGTGCTCAGTGATTATAGTTACATGCACTCAAAAGGTGCAGTGTCCTCCCATTCCCTCTTCGCTGAAAGCATGACAGCTTGCTCTTGTTCCCTCTTCACATTCAGTAAGAGAGGCTCTCGCACCAGAATACCATCAGTGTCTCCAAGCTGTTCCAGAAATAAATGGGCAACTTGTTGGGCCCAGCACAGAAAAAGGCCTCGCTGACTGATTTAGACACTTTAATAAGGGCGTAAAGTCTTTGAGTAATTGTACATTACTGTACCAAAGTGTTAGTTTTTTTTTTTACCTGGCTTGAGTGATACTGAAAATGGATACAGTGAAAATTGTCAGGAGGTCACAGATGCTTTACGTATTCCTTTAGATCTTCCCATCTAATTAAAAAAGCTTAAACTTAAGTTGTATTTAAGCAGCCAGTGAAATAAACAGTATATGTAATAATGTAATAACGTGGCGTCATACCACAGTTGTTGACCTACAGCTGAAGATATATGAACTTGAATTGAATTTCAACACTCTCAACAATCAGTCTATAAACAACTATATTAAAATGTCAAACAACTGTGAAACAGTTTTTGTAGTATTTATAAACTATCATAGAATTTAATCATATTTTGAATTTATTTTTATTTATAAAAGTAAACTTTTTTGTCTAATATTTATTTTTTATTTGATTTCAATTCAAGCTTTATTTCAATTACTAAAAACTAAATTTGTGTAGTTTTATTTAATAAAAACAACTGTAATAATAACAGCTGTTAAATCAGTCTCAAATAATTGCAGGATTCTGGTTTCAGTTTTAACATCTGATGTGTTGTGGATGATTACATAATCAGGTACCTGTTTAACTGAAATTAAACAGGTTGCTTTACAATTTTGTGCATCAAAGCTACTGTAGGGATAATATAGCCTTTATCTCTTGAATTTCATATGCTTGTTTCTATAAAGCTAGGAATAATATTTTCTTTTGAGTTTATATATATATATATATATATATATATATGCTACAGTCATATAAAAAAATCACGTCTGTTGTGAAAATAGGAAAATACTGAGCAACTTCTAAACATGTTTTTAAATGCTATATTATATTTGTAATATATTTATTTACTAGAGCAGAAGTTTAAGTATAGAATTGTAGAGAAAGTTATTTTGTATTATTATTATATTTTTTATATATTTATATATTATATATATATATTTATTTATTTTTTTATGGAATATATCATGTTGTGTGTATATATGAAAAGATTTAATAATATATGAAATTAGGTAAATAAGTATGTTTAGGCATCCATTTAAGTTGTACTGCACCACCCACCCTCAGAGAACAACATGATGCTTACTGAGAGAAGTAGAGGGAGATCAGGACTCACACTAGCAGGGTTTTTTTTCATGCCTCAAAACCCATTACCATGGCAACTTTGGCAGTGGCAGTAGAATGTGCATTTTGTAACAGGAGGGGTTATTATTAAAGTGTTGCATATCTGTCTCTGCTGCATGGGAGGAATGTGTCATGAAAAACCTGATCTGAGATCTGCTAGTCTGTCAGTGAGGGTTTGCTGCTGACCACTGTTGTAAAGAGCTTGTTAATGCCTCCTGTATTCAGAAAACCCATGCACAATACAACATGTGCCTTAATTGTTTTGTTCAAACATGCACCTTCAGAGTATTTGTTTGCAGAGTTGGGCTATGTTTTTTGGGAGCGTTTTTATGAAAAGTGAGTCAAGCGAATGTACTGACAGAAACAGCCTAAACTCTGAGCCGTAGCGTGGGTGGACTTTTGTGTTCACAGCATGCCCGCCTGAAAAGAAGTTACTCAATTGATTTGGGCTTGAGGGTTTGTTTAGAAACATGCAAATATAAATGGGCAAATTGAATGTTTGAATAGGCATTGTTGTATTTCATTGCTGCGTTTGTATATCTGGATGCCTTTAGGTGCATTTTAATTAGTGTGAATTTAGAATAATACTGGATTGAACTGAATTGCAATTTTGATACACTTGTCAATATTTGCAGTGACTACAACCACTTTACAAAAAAGTACAATTTATTATGATAGCCCTATCTCTAGTTAAATCTACCTTAAAACTATGCATAAATCAGTCTTCTAACATCCTCTCTCTTCTTCATTTTTCCAATCTCTGGCCAAGAGGGGCATTATGTCTTCTTCTCCCAACAGAGCTCAAGCACATCTGTAACTAACAGCATGTGCAATGAAGAGAGAGCTGAGAAATGACTTTGTTTGACTAGAGAGGGAGGCAAGGTGAAAAAGGAGGGAAGTGTTTTTCTGAGAATAAACTGGTGAGAATCAAGCGGGAGTGTGAGTTGAATGTAAATCTCCTGAGACCTGCTTGCATGAACAGCTTCCAGGCACAGGGCCTATTGAGATACAGAGATCTATTGAGTCATTCTTACTGCTGTAAATCAAACCATTGACAAAATGGCAGTCTGCAAGTGATCGCCATAGAATTGACATCATTCAGACATTGATAATTATATGACTTAATGTGGTTTTCCAGTGTGGCTTACATGCTCAGAAAGTGCACTAATCCTTTTGATAGATAGCTAATCTCCAGTACCGGATAAAGATTACATAAGAAATGCTTGTTTGGATTAACTGACTGATTGCTACTAGGGATGCACTGATACCACTTTTTCCAGTACTCGCCCGATACCGATACTTTTATTTTTGGTACTTGCCGATACCGAGTACCGATACCGATATTTTTATTGCATTTGCTACCGTTAAGTAACTTGTGCATTGTTTTACTTGTTTTTTACATATCCGACCGAACTACAAACTTTCCAGTGATGTCTGTGAGAAAGATATATTCACTTGACAAGCTCGCGCATCTGCGCCGCCGCGCGCTCAATCGACTCAGCATGCTTTGTTTATCAGCTCGCGCACATCAGCTATACAGGCGTTAATACTGAATGTTTAACATTGTATTCATTGCATACATATACTTCGTAGTAGACATCCTTAACTCCTTTCTGCTGTCTGTTGTTCTGTTGTCGGTGTGTCTTTGTTTGAATATGGCGCTTATCACATGCTGTGTGGTATCGGCGTTTGGTATCGGGGCATTTTAACGAGTACGAGTACAGGAAACCAGTATCGGTATCGGTGCATCCCTAATTGCTACCATATGGGGGTGGGAGGTATGGCCAGTCATATTTCATATGAGTATTTTTAATACCATTTCATATAGGGATGTGTACAAAAGTTGAATATTAGAATATTCAATATGTAATTATTATTTAAAAATAAAAACACTTCGAATTTTACTACGTTTTGCTTTGCTGGCCGTAAATGCAGGGAATCCATGATAAATCCTAAGCACGCAAACTAAAAGTCAGTTATAACTAAATGCACTGGGTGGTGCTGTGGAGCGTGTTAACAAGTTGAATGTGTTTGATCACAGAATGTCGTCGTCTGCCTCGCGAAGTTTGGAATTACTTTGATCAAGTGTGAGCTGAGAAGAGAGCTTATCTGATAGCGAAATGATCTTGAGACATATGCTTTAAGTTTCCTCGAGGGAAAGTGGTTTAAGAACAGAAAACACAAAGCGCTGTAAGAAACTTTGCTTAGCACACCATTATCTTTGTGTCTCGGGAACGCGTGTCTGCACACATTCTTATTGTTTTCAGCTAAAAGGAAACCTTGAGATATAATGTTACGTTGTTGTAGAACGTTGTGTGTAATGCCTAATCAAAAGCTTCTTCAGAAATGGTGACAAAAACTTGATTAAAAAATAACGTCTTTCTTGTTAAACGTCATTTAAATAAACAAATACTCGTTTTTTTATGAGCCCAAATATTCTAATACAATATTTTTGAAAAATGTCCATACCTAATTTCATACTGATCACAGTAATAGTATGTATCACAAAATATATGCAGACAGTTTATATTTTTTGTTTACTGTGTAACAAAGCCTATTTTTAGAAAATTACCTATAATAATGGTTATATAATAATGGTTAACTTTTCTGAGGTAAAATGCAATATAAAATGCAATATTATGTAACAATTATCTCTAATACTCATGCCATAAAAATTCAGCTGGGTAATTACATTTTTTTTTTGCATTTATTTAGCAGACACATTCATCCAAATGTGTAATAATTTATCCAATTAATGAATCCAATTTATATTAATAATTATTTGTAAGCAGATGGTACACATTCTTTTAACTCTGACCCCAAGCTGGCCATTCTCACAATTGAATGTATCTATGTCAGAGTGGGTAACAGGCACTCAGCATTAATTCTCATTGTTTTTCTCAGACAGATTGACCCCAAGGTCAGCAATACTAATCTATAGCATTCAAATAGCCCTCTGTACAAAAGGCCCACTGATGCTACTAACATCTATGGCTTTGTCATGGAAATGGTAATAAATTGGCTGGTGCAGTTGAGGGAAGAGCACTTTAGTTATTTTTCATGAGTAGTGTGTCTCTTTGGTGAGCTGACTCCCTCAGGGGTTTTCATTTTCTCAATCTAGCTCTCTGTCCGTCTTTAGAATGATATGAGTCAGTGAACACTCCCCTTTGAACCGGAAAGGTTTTGCTTTGCTTCACTAATATTGGGCCTGTTGGTAGCATTTCAAAGTAGGCCCAGTTGCCCAACTAAAAGAGAATTGAATTGAATTGAATTGAACGCCTTTATTGTCATTGTATTTTTCTGTATACAACGAAATTAGGAGCACTACTCCTGACTGGTGTTAGAAAAACAAACATATAACCACAGACAATAAATACTATAAGACTGTACAGTACAATTTTACAAGTAAATACAACAAGTGACTGAGTCCTGATATTCACATTGAGCAATCCGAGTAAAGTGACCATTTATAGTATTGCACGTTGGCCTTCACCTTGATATGCACAGTAAGTTTATACAAAAGTACAATTTAAATGGAATGAGTAACTGTGGTGATTTAGTGACTAGAGATAGTATTGCACATTGACATATAGTGTATATTATTGCACATATATTATTGCACCTTTACTGCAGATATAGTGTTCACATTTAGTAACCAGATATGGTATTTCACCCTGACATACTATTTAGTGCATTGTTTGAAGTTCTGATAAATAAATTGTTCAGACAGTGGTATTGCAGATTGACATACTGCATATTGTACAATATTGTATATTGCATGTTGTATAGCAGCAGTATAGACAGAAGAAATTTGAATGAAATAAGTGACTGTAGTTAAAAGAATAACGTGGTTGGAATAGTATTTTGGCATTAGTGCATTTTATGAGTTTAAAGTCCTGATAGCAACTGGGAAGAAACTGTTCTGTAAGCGAGTGGTTTTTGCTCTTAAGGATCTGTACCGCCTGCCTGAGGGCAGAAGATTAAACAGGTGGTGTCCTGGATGGGATGTGTCCTTGATGATGTTTTTGGCCCTTGAGAGATAATGGGAGCGAGCAATGCTTTCCAGGGAGGGTAGTGAGCAGCCCGTGATTTTTTGGGCTGTGTTGATTATTCTTTGGAGGGCTTTCTTGTCTGCTGCAGTGCAACTGGAGTACCACACTGAAATGCAGTACACTAACACACTCTCTATGGTAGAGCGGTAAAAGGTAACCAGCAGCTTACACTCTATGTTGTTCTTCCTAAGCACTCTGAGGAAGTGCAGCCGTTGCTGTGCCTTTTTGATCGTTGCAGAGGTGTTAGCAGACCAAGACATGTCGTTGGATATGTGTACTCCCAGGAATTTACTTTATGAGAATAAAGTAAACCTAGAAGTTTGGGGAGACATAATGGTCAGTGATAAGAAATTCATTGTTTTCCATTTACTTTTTATGTCATATGTAAATTTTAAGGGGATACATTTTTAAATGCAGTTTTGTTCATGCCATTTATGAAGCCAACTGACATTTGTGATGTTTATCACTGAGCATCTCTCTGATAGAAGGAGGTCTCATCAGGGAGGCCAACCACATGATTTTGCACATGAAGGGGATTCACTATGCAATTCAAAATGCCCAAGCTCCTTAGGAGGCTTGCCATTTGTCCTCTCATCAAGAGCTGGATATGGTAAGTAAATAAATGAATAACTGTGGCCAAAAGAGGGAGTGTCACAGCCTGCCTGCTTTCAGTGGTCCCCAAGCACTGTCATGCTATCCTAGATGTCTGGGCTGATCAGTGACCGGCTAACCCAGCACTAATCGGAGCAGACAGCCTACAGTGAGAGATACACGCTTATATTTTTAGGCTTTCTTATTCTCTTATTCCTATTTGCCTCTTCCACACGAAGCGAGCCAAGTGGAGGACGGGAAGGGATTACTGCAGTGTGGATTCTGAGCTCTGTATTCTTCTTGTAAAATGTTTCAAGAAATTCAAGAAACTCCATTGTTAGCCCCATTCTGTGAAAATTGTCTTTATCTGTCTTGAGATATTTTTAGCAATTTCTTAAAAATTATTAGCCCTGCCCCACAGTTTTCACATAAAGTTACCTTGCAATTCCTCTCTCTGACAGGCAAGAGAGGAGAGTAAAGCAAAGCTGCTATAGCAGAGAAATGTTGAATCACTATAACACTCATTATAACAGCAACATTGGTTAAAGGAAGTGGTTGTTGACAGAATCCTACAAAACTGCATTAACTAGTAAAACACATGGAAACAACAAACCCCAGAGCAGCTCATTATTAGGGCTGGGAAGCAATAACTGGCAATAACTTATTCAGAAGAACAGTCATACAGGGCAGACATTGTAGTCTGATTTGCGAAACAGTTATGACTTCATTCTTTGTCATACACCATAAATTCCTTACAATTAATTTATCTGTACTCACTATACCTGTACATTTTTTATTAAAGTCTTTTATAAATCCCTGTTGTCTAGGATCCCGGAGACAGCCATGGGTACAGCTTCAGAGGAGAGCCATCCGACCACCCCTAAACAGCTCCCAAATCACCCTCTCTGCAAGGCTCACCTCTTCCCGCAGTCAGTATGAGCTTGGGGGCTTTCCTTACCCCCTTGCCTTGGAGAACAACTCTACAGGTGAGATTATCCAAACACCTCTTCAAAGAAATATGTTTCCGTGGAGTTACCATGCATCTAGCATTACTACCCCCCCCCTCACTTTAATCATTCATCATTGCATAGAATACTGCTGTAAACAGAGGCTTGCAACAGTGGCCTCATGGAGTTTAATCCATGTTTTGCTATTACTGTCTGCCTTGTTTCAGGAACCAACAGTAGCTGGGTGGAGCTAACTGCTCTAGCTGCAATGTGTGCTCAGCTCACTGGGCCCAACGGCACTGAGGTCCAGGTGTCAGAACCCATTCACATCTCCATCCCCCTTCCTTCAGACTCACCTCTCAAGACTGCCACCAGTGTCCCAGTATGGAGGTTCGAGGACAGGACAGGTAAACAGCATTTAACAAAATGTTGGTTAACTTTAAACAACAGTAAGCAAATAGACAATTTTATCCAGCGTTACTCCTTACAGGGATCAAACTAGAAACTTTATCAGTGTGAACAGGAGGGTGACCATGTTCTATTTACCCTTTTGCTGATCCAGATTCTACAGCAGCCTAGTACCCAATGGTTCAGGGGTGCCCAATCCTGCTCCTGGAGAGCCACTATCCTGCAGAGTTTTTTATTTATTAAACACCTGAACCAGCTAATGAAGATTGTCGGGAATACTAGAACTTCCATGCAAGTGTGTTGAGGCTTGTTGGAGCTAAACTCTGTAGGACATTGGCCTTCCAAAAAAAAAAAAAGAATTGGACACCCCTGTGATAGTTCATGCAAGCAAAACTAAGTCAGAATATAAGGACTCGGAGTAGGATGACAAGGGCTTAATCTCACATTTGGGAGAGGGGGTTGTAAAATGTTTAAAAGCGTACAAGAAGCTGAGTGGTGGAAATAAAAATAGTTAATAAAGGAGGAAAGATGGAGAAAGACACTGTGGAATTTCCAGATCTGGTTGAGAGCCATTCAAGCAGGATCAGATAAAGTGAGAGCAGGTGAAGTGAGTGTGCAGTACAAATCAAAGAAGCTGTTAGGTCTTCTCACATTGGAGAGATAATTGCCTGCCAATTCATAAAGCAGACATTGACGCCATCATGACATAGCTCCCAAAACAGGATGTGATTTAGTACCTGGCAAACTTTGCAGAATTCCCTAGATCCTTCACTGATGCCAGCTTAATAAAGAGAACAGCTCTGGTGGAAAAATCAATATGACTAAAAGAGGGTACCGGCTCACTTTCTGGCTTTACATTCAGGTCTTAGTTTTCCGTAGATTGCTCTTGATATAGTTGCACGTCATTCCAGGTTATCTTGTACATCTGTGTTACATTTTTTCAGCTCTTCACCCTAATATCTGGGCTGCTTATTTAGCTCTCTCCTAAAGTGTGGTTAAAGATTCATTTAACCTCTCTTAGCTCCACAGAGAAATCTTAAATGATTTTAAACTAAGCAGCTTAGTCTATGGCAACCTAATCCCAAACTTCCCCTTTTACCCACAGTAGGCAAATGAATGACTGGTCAGGGAATGTAATCAGACTCCCTGGTTTGCTATGGTAACGTTTTGACAGATGCCTATCAAAGGGCATTAGAAGTTGTTGTGTAATGTTTGTTTTATTATACAGTATCCTATTTATGAAACTTTTGAATTGACATCTATCTATCTATTTATATACATACATCTATATGTTTTTTTGTTTGTTTGTTTTGATTGCCACCTTGTCCTGGTCCCTTTCATGCAATCATACGTTGTCATGAATTAGGGCTGAAATGATTAGTCGATATTATCGACAACGTCAACAATTAAAAATTGTCGATAAATATATTTGTTGTTGAATATTCATTTGATCTCAAATTACCTAATGTAAGGGCCTGCAATAACACGGTTTTTCCAGTGTGGCACGATAGCTCAAGACTGCAATTCAGCTCGAGAAGATGACACACACACAGAGCTTATGAGAGTCTGCGTGTAAATGCACAACAAAAATGACAGCGGTGAGATGTCTTATCACTTACCTTTATTTTGTTCCATACCCGTATGTCTTACAAAAGGAGTAGTTAGGCAGAATTATCCATCAGTCACTTTTTCATACAGTTAATTAAATGGTGAATGAGAAAGGCTCTCTGTCTGTGATCTCATTTTGTGTGCCAAATATATTTATTTGATTTGTAAACAAAATTATAATAATTGTAATTGTACAATAATATAATTGTTTGACACTTTCAAAAGCTGAACTGTTTACATTGTTTTATTTATTAGTAAGAATATGTAACTCAATATTTTAAGTATTTGTAAAAGCTGAATAATATAAGCTTTAATATAATAATTAATATCGTTATAAATAGTTAAATCAGTCGATTATTACAATAATCGTTTGTTGCAGCTAGGGATATGCCGGTATCAAATTTTCATGTTGCGATTAATTGCTAATGCTTTTGTCACGGTATACGGTATTATCACGGTACTGACATTTAGTTTAAAAAAATATTTTTGTCATAATACAGTATAACAGGTTTAATAACTTTTTTTTTGGCGCTGTGATGAACATCATAGCAAATACACAAATCTGAATGGCTGTTTAAATTATTTAAACACGATTCAGAAACAGAAAGTAGTGCAGCTGCTTTGTTTACAGGGTTTCTGGGGTAACGGGTGCATTTCTGCAGTTTAGCGCCATCTGCTGTCAGAGAGTGAAAGTGCGCTTTCATCCAGAGCATCTCTCACATGTTCCACCATGTGCTTCTCGTCCGCGCTTATTTACATCAGAGTGCGCACGCGTCTTTCACGCAGCATACAGCGGTGTTGTGCATTTTGACCAGTTGATGGGAAAAGTATTCTTAAAATGCATTCAAAATTCTGAATAATTTGTAATATATAATTATTCACGGTATTTAGAAGTGCCCACGATAACAATATCGTGCATATTCATTACCGTGATATATCGCATTACCGAATACCGGCACAAGTCTAGTTGCAGCCCTAGCATGTTTGTCATTCTTGGCTCATTTTCCTGAACTGGTCTTGGATAAATAAAGGTACAGTAATTAAAGATGACCCACAATGCATTTAAGGAATTTCTAATCCATGATTCCCACAGGACTGTGATAGCTGTCAGTAAGAGAGTCAGTTGGCCTGGAAAGCCTTCTCTGACACCTTTGACCCTTGCCCACCCTGTTTTCAAGATAACTGACTGATAAGTCTGATGAAAGAATATTTTGTTGTCAGAGTATCGCTTCCTATGAAAATGTTTGTTTGATATAGGTAGGATATTGATACAGATTTAGTATTATTTCACAGTGCAATAATAATTTCATACTTATGTATCATGTATTAATAATTAGGTTATCGCTTTAATCTTAATCATATCATAATTTGAATTCTACAAACAAAAAACAACTCTGAAATATCATTCAGTCTTATACAATTTGCACAGGCCTCTAGTCCTCTTTTAAACTAAGAGACAGGCATTCATCAGATTACTTTTGACATGAGTGATAAGGTAAGCAAGAGCTTGTTTTAGAGCCAAAGAAAGAATGATTTTAGACCATATGGTAGCTTAGTACATAGAGCTGCTCAAACGGCGCCTACCAGTTTCCAGGATGCCTAGATAGAGAATGCTTCAGAGCTTTAGAGAAGTGTGGGTGATCAGAGAGAAATGTGTTTCAGAGGATAGTTAGTTGTGGAGAACAGGGGCCTGTATTCCTGAGCGGTGGGCAGCTGTGAACTCTCAGTAAATGTGTTTTTGACCATGTGATAGACACAAAAGTCTGTATTGTTTCGGACTTTGCTCTGTAGACTGTAGAAACGTAGATGTTGAGAATGCGACTCTCTGTGTCTCATTTACTAACAGCATAAATTATATTATATGATTTCACTGACTGCTCAGTCCCCCTCTGCTTTATCTTGAAAGGGTGGGGCCTGAATGCCCTAGTGTGTTCAGATTATAAAAACATTCAGTGTCACTGAAATTTGCCACTAAGTCCCTGTTTGCTTTGAAGACAGATCACAGACAAAATAGCCCATACAGAGAGAGCGGATGCTTTTGCACATGGTACCTGGAAGGGCTTACTATACTGGGAAAGCCCCCTGCTTTGGAGCACAGGTCTCCCTGCTGAGCTGAACATATAGCACCTTCTAGTGTGCGTAATTACACATTGCATGCAGCTGCCTGGGTCGGTCTTGAGCAGTTTTGTGCTGTAGGTAGCTGGTACGTAGGATTCAGCTGTGGAGCTGAAAGTGCACAAAGCTGTGAAATATGTAATTATAAATAGCAGTATTTAAAAAGCAACAGATTCCAATAAAAATAATGTTATTGCTGATATTATATGTAGTATAGTATTTCTTCATAGTAACAGGTTCATTGTGTACACTCCAATTGTGAAGTCCCGCACAGGGTGAGCATTTTGTGTTTAGTGGAGGGAGACATTTGAAATCGTATTTGTCAGGGACATGTCAGAACATTAACTCTGTGCTCTTTTGTTTGGCCTTAGGGTTTGTTGCAAATTTGTGTCCCTCACTGCCCTGCTTTGGTGCTCCATATTACATTATCTGTGTGATTTTGAATACTGAATGGAACCTAGACTGATCCTAGACCTAAAATGACTTTTTAATGAAGAAAAGCTATTGAATGTGTAATCTGGCACAGTTTGGGTCTAACCTGTCCCTGGCACACTGCCCATTCACATTTAATTGAGCTTTTCCTGTAAACTGAAGCAAGATTTCATTGCATTTATCACTGTCTGCTCATTTTGTAATAAAGTCCTGGTTTGCTGCAGGTCTATGGGTCAGAAGTGGTGCTGGATACATTAAAAAAGAGGGCACTCAGATGACATGGAGTTTTGTGGCTCCAAATTTAGGATACTGGCTTGCAGCATTTCCCTCAACCTCAGGTGAGACCAGCAGCAGTTACATGGTATATTATATTGCATGAAAAATAACAGCCATTTTATGTTTTTACATTTTCCTTGATCAGTAACCATTAAATGACACAGAATGACTTTAAAGATTCAATTAATTAAAAAATGCTGTTCAATATCTATATTCATCTTCTTATAACATTACTTTCCTAATTTTAATCTGCTTGGTTTAATTTTGGTTTACTTTTTTAATGCTTAAGAGATGGGTAAATAAAACAAAAATGCTTATTTTTGTGTTAAAGGAACAGGTCTGAACACCTCTGGTCTAAGGGACATCACTACCTATCACACTATTTTCCTGCTAGCGATTCTGGGTGCCATGGCCCTGCTAGTGCTTATTCTGCTGTGTTTGCTACTGTACTACTGCAGGTATCATTGCTCTGTGTGTGTTTGTTGTGTGCCTAAAAAAGTAATTAATAGCTTATCCTTGTAGGCTTGGCCTTAAGTTGAAACAACCATGTCACAGCAAGACTTTTGTATAGGCATACACAAAAGTCTTGCCATGAGCTTAAGATCACTTCCATGAGCAAATTGAGCAAAACACTAAACTACATTTGTATTTGTCGTTATTTCAGTGAACTATAGTCAGTAGTTATGTTAACAAAAGTAATAAATGTTTTCTTTATATGTATATTTAGTATAATATCTAACAGATATTATTATAATATTTCAGGAGGTGGTGTCTAAAACCTCGGCAGCATCGCCGTAATATGTACCTCTCATCCACTCTGGAGAGCTCAAAGACAGACCAGGGCACATCCACTTCCCACCTAAATCTCATCAGTGGTGGACACATGGAGACAGCGTCCTCGGCCGCTGACCATGACGGCATCAAATCTGTCCTTTCCTCCAACCGTGATCTACACAGCTCTCGAGAGGACTTCTTCAGACATGGCCCCACCCAGAGACAGCGCAACTCCAGGATAAACGCTGACACAAAGCGAGGAGAGAGCTTCCCATTGAAGACCACTCGCTCCTCAAACACAGGAACTCGAAACCCGCTCCTGCAGGATGACTATAGCAAAGGTTACAGCTCTGCTGAGGACTCTGACGAACGCAGATATCATCACCATAATGCTAAAGACAACCAGGGCTATTCATCAGACCCACCGTCTCCACCTCCAGTTTTGCCACCATTTACTGGCCACTATCAGGATCACAGTCGGGACAGCATGCCCCCAGAGTATTATGCACCGGCAGGGGATCACCTCAGTCGGCCCAGTTCCGTAAACACCCAGCCTGGCCAGCTGATCTTCTGTCATTCTATGGAGCAGATGAAGGAGAGCATGTACCACAGCATGGTGCCCACGCTGGTCATCCCTGCACATTATATGCATCTGTCCTCTGACCTGTCATCTGTGGAGCAGGCAATGGAAAGGCAGCAACAGCTACAGCATGATATGGAGGGCATCCAGGTTAGCATGACGCTGCCACGGCAACAGAGTCAACACCAAAAGCAACAACAACAGCAGGCCAGGCAAGAAAAGGAAGAGTCGTCGTCTAGCCAGCAAGCAGAGGGACCTTCAGAGGAGAACTGGGGATCGGAACAGTCCACTGCCCCCGTCCGTATTCCTGTCCTTTTCAATGACTCCACCATTGCACAAATGAATGGAGAGCTGCAAGCAATGACAGAGAAGAAGCTGCTGGAGCTTGGAGTAAAGCCACACCCTCGTGCCTGGTTCGTTTCCCTTGACGGCCGTTCAAACTCTCTTGTTAGACACTCCTACATTGAGCTAAGCAATGAAGCCTTGCGTGCACCCGTGGGCCCCAGCAATCTAGCCCAGGACCACCGTACTGAAGCACTCCCCGTGAGTTCAGGGAAATCGACTCACCGGAAACTAAAAGAGGAGGGCAGAGTGAAGGAGGGAGGTGAAAGAAAAGCTCATGGAAAGATTTATTCCAAGCTTCCCGTTATCGAAACGCCAGACTCAAGCAGCGAGAGCCATTCAGCTGTGTACTCACCTGAGGAGAACTCCACAGCGCCACTGCTTGACGAGACCTCTGAATCCAGAGGAGGGACGTTCCCTCGTAAAGGCCGCAGTCGGGATAACAGCACCCGTAGTAGTGCCAGCGAGGTTCACAGAGACTCTGTCACCAGTGCTGATGATGACAATGAAGCCGACGACAAAGATGATGATGGAGAGAATAAGAAGAGCCCCTGGCAAAAGCGTGAAGAGAGGCCCCTCATGGTGTTCAACGTCAAGTAACACATGCTGTCCAGGACTGGTTATGGCACCATCTTGGCTATACATTTTGTTCTTATATATGCTTGCTAGTGATGAAGATGCAGAGCTGGAAAAGAGTCGGATGAAAAGCACAATAAGAGACATGGCACTTACCTGAGTGATAGGCCATAATTCCAACCATCAAGACTAGGTACCAAGAATTAGTGCTGAATGCCACGTGTAAAGAAGCATCTGAAGTCCTCACACCCTTTTAGATGTCCTTCAGATGGTTTAAACATCTGATGTAGTTCTGGCAGCAGTTCATGAGGCCAGAGGGAGCCATAACTTTGAATCTGCACACTTCTCAAAGAGTTGTCTCGCTTTCCTTAAGTGACACCCATTTTTTTGTAAGAATGACCATGAGCCATTTTAAACTTGAGACTTTGGGAAGTAATCCATAAGCCTTAAAAGGATTTTTCCTTTTCAAAAGAAATATAAATGAAAATTAATATTAATGTGATATAGGTGAAAAAGAGGGCTGTTGTAAGGATTGAAAGATTTTATCAATCTAGAATGACTTTTATTGTAGTGGTTTACACAAACGTTTAATTTGTTTATATTACTATGTAGAGCTGAACCATTAAGATGTGTGGAAATCGTATATATTTCAAAAACAGGAGTGTTTGCTGAATAAATTAGTGCTTTTACTCCAACGTGACTTATCGAATCCTAGTGGTTGACACATAATGACACTGTATTTTGTACTATTGGTAAAAGTTCCCCTTTTGTACTTAACTAAAACCAGTGTTGCCATTTTTTAGATATGTTTTAAGGAGACTGTTTGGGTTAGGAAAACTGCTCTTAGATATGAATAAAAAGTTCTGCATATATACTGTACAGAACACATTTTGTACTCTGAATAAGCCTTCCCTGTTGGTTCAGTGCAGCTGTAGGAATAGTGTTTTGACTGACTTACCTTGGACACCTGTGAAAATGTTTTCGCACTAATCTTTGCTGTAGTGCATTGAACGTTTGCCATAAATCAGAACCACTGCAATTCTATTCTGTTAACTGTGGAAGTACGATTTTGAACCTTTTTCATTTATGGACTTTTTGTGTGTGACTGAAGATACAGACTGTGCTTGAAAAGGATGTGCATGGATGAATTTACACAAAAAATATTGTACCAAGTATTTTTTTTAAAACAAGTATTGCTTGATTAAGCACTCTTACTTAACTCTGTGAACCACTTATTTGTAAATAATACCCTAGTAAATTTACACTCTCACTTCAGTCTTATTGATTTTATTTCTGACTACTAATCACCATCGGCCTCTGGTTACCAGACAGACTGCTCATAACACACTGTACCTGTTATTTTCATTCAGCAGTTGACATTTTATTGTAATACTGACTTTAAGCCTTGCCCTTATAACATGTGAAGCATTAGCAAATACATTATTTCTAAAACTAAAAGAGAACCTACCATGTAGCAACAGTAGTCTCTCGTCATTCCTCTTCAAAGTATGTGTGTAAATATATAGTTTTCTTTAATGATGTTCCTGTCATTACAGAAGTTATGCTGAGGAATTAATTATTATATTATATAATATTATATTATAACGGTTTAATATAAATATAAAAAAACATTATCGTATTATTTAGATTTGTCCATCACCACCTGTAAAGTTGAAATTGTTGGCATAACAGCTTTTGGCAAGTGAATTTGGAACAGTTTGCGGTGCATCCCTATCTTTATTTTTGGTTTTACTTACCATAAACGAAATAAATATTTTTATTTAAAGGGGTCATATGATGATGCTAAAAAGAACATTATGTTGTGTATTTGGTGTAATGAAGTGTGTTTATGCGGTTTAAGGTTCAAAAAACACATTATTTTCCACATACTGTACATTATTGTTTCTCCTCTATGCCCCGCCTTCTGAAATGCGGCGATTTTGAAAAGCGAGGTGTGCTCTGATTGGCCAGCTATCCAGTGCGTTGTGATTGGCCGAATACCTCAAGCGTGTGACGGAAATGTTACGCCCTTACCATATTGTGATGCCCTGTCCGGCCGGAGCAAACAGACAAAAACATTAAAACCCATTATAAACAAGGCATTTGTTGCATCCAGTGGGGATATAATTACGGATTATAATGACTTATACTGTCTTTTTATGCGTAACCATAAAACCATGTCTGCATTTGTGATCGGAGAAATTACAAACAACAAGTGCTACTCTACACTGCCCAGAAAACTCGCGTCTGAATCGTCAGTGGCAAATTCTGGCCGGCGGATTCGACGAAGGAGCGTCCGGCAGGCTTGCGGCAACCACATGTGACGACCCCGGGCTGGACTCCGCTTCGTC
>NW_015544136.1:35939-37952 GCF_001515605.1 Sinocyclocheilus anshuiensis | reverse complement strand
CTCTTTGGATTTGAGACTTTAGTCTTTGCAACTTTACAGATCTTCTTTATGCACCAAGAGCTTGTAACACTCCAACGAAAAAGGAAAAATTTAAATCGCATCATATGACCCCTTTAATATTGTGTCTACATATGACTAAGCATTTGTCCTCTGGGTGTGGGCTACGGGCAGTCACTAGGTGGCACAAGGTTACAGGGATTTGTCATTTTAAAATTCAATGTAATGGCCTTCGATGTGTTCCCAAAATTTTAGGAATATTGCTGTTTACACTGTTGACGTTTACTAAAGTAATATATGCCTATGCCAAATGTATTTCTTTCCACGTAAACACAGTAACTACTCAGCGTCTGGCGGGCACGTGGTCGGCTGCGCGCCTAAGTATCCTCGAGAGTGCGCAAGCTTGACAGCATAATGCGCGCTCTCGTGTTCCCCCGGATGCGTGTTTACTCGGTCTCCTCTCTCCACCCTTGAAATGAGAGAGGTACGGACTGGAAGGGACATCGTTTTACAAGAAAACCTCCACGAACGGACATCCAAGATCAAGACAGGTCGACAGACGAGGGCGAAGCGCGAAGAGTCAAGGTGTAGCGCGTGGATACATTGATTTGACACCAAGGTCAATTATCTTTTTATAAAAAAATAAAAACTTCAGACACGGAGAAATCACGAACCTCTGAGGATGGAGCAGGCATACGGGGCTGGCAAGGCTGGTGGTACCTTCGATCCAATTACGTTCTTTCAGCAACCGCAGGCTATTCTTCGCATAGTGTCATGGGTGAGAGTGATTCTACTAATTGCATAATTTAAGCGCGAGCCCGAGCGTCATGTGATGACGCGGTAACGGCTAGTAAAGCTTTGTCGCGCTAATCTGCGCGTTCTCAATTTATTGCTTTGGTTTTTATTTATTGTCTTGTTAGACATGTACATGAAAATATGTATGCAGTGTGCATCACATTTGTATTGTAAATATGAGACTAGAGATGATATAGACTGATTTTCTTAAAATTTAGTATATAGACTAGTATAATATTTTTAGAATTTTATGAATACTTGATTTTGTTTGGTCAATCTTGATATTCAGCTCACAAATATTGCTGTATAATGACTGTTGTCCATGGCAACACTGTATAACTATAACAGACCACTTACCTTATGTTACCTAAATAGCTATACATGTTCTGTAGCTCATGTAAGATATTAATTCCAATGTAATATATTTATAACAGCTCAGACACCATTAATGGATATGGAGAATAAAGCATGTAGAGGTTTGGAAAGCAACAGCCAGGCTGTGATAGTAGCTTAAAGGGGTCATATGACGTTGCTAAAAAGAACATTATGTTGTGTATTTGGTGTAATGCAATGTGTTTATGCGGTTTAAGGTAAAAAAAACACATTATTTTCCACATAATGTATATTATTGTTGCTCCTCTATGCCCCGCCTTTCTGAAGCTCATCGGTCTGAAAAGCGAGGTGTACGCTGATTGGCTAGCTATCCAATGCGTTGTGATTGGCTGAATATCGTCCTCTTTTGGTAGGCCAAACAAAGTAGTTTCGCTTTCACAACGAAACACACAGTGTCTTCATGACATGGCGGCAGCGGCAACAATACTACAGCGAGAATAAAAGTTACGCCTTCTTTCTTTGCGTGAACATTTGGGCGGCGTTATGCAAATCTTCCCACATCGTGACGTACACATGGGGTGTGTTAGAATGATCCGTTTTAGGTAGGTGTAGTTGACTCTTAACTAGGGCTGGACGATATGGCCAAAATTGATATCACGATATATTTCTTAATTTCGGTCGATATGATATAATTCCGAAATCTTTTGTACCATTATAAATGCCTTTATCATAACTTTTGATCAATTTTAAGCATCCTAGCTAAATAAAAGCATTAATTTCTATAATTTCTTTCCCAAAAAAATTATAAATATTATACTGAATGGAATAGTGTATAATGTTACAAAAGCTTTTTATTTCAGATAAATGCTGATCTTTGGATCTTTCTGT
>NW_015544136.1:10172-35923 GCF_001515605.1 Sinocyclocheilus anshuiensis | reverse complement strand
GCACCAAGAGCTTGTAACACTCCAAAGAGAAAGGAAAAATTGAAATCGCATCATATGACCCCTTTAAGAAGCTCAATATTCATAAAGGAGCTGGCAATGTCTACTGCCCTGTTACCTTTACAGGGGAGGTTTCTGTCTGTTAACTAACTAAACAATGTTTAAAGGGGTCATATGATACAATTAAAATTTTTCCTTTCTCTTTGGAGTGTTACAAGCTCTTGGTGCATAAAGAAGCCATGTCGTGAAGGCGCTGTGTGCTTCGTTGTGAAAGCGAAACTACTTTGTTAGGTCTTCCAAAAGAGGACGATATCGCTTCGTCATGCCTGGAGCTGATCCGTGCTGGTCACTGAGGAAATATTCAACCTCGCGCTGTCAATCGCCGGATCGGCTTTCACCGTGGACGAAGCGGAGTCCAGCCCGGGGTCGTCACATGTGGTTGGCATCACAATATGGTAAGGGACGTAACATTTCCGTCACACGCTTGAGGAATTCGGCCAATCACAACGAACTGGATAGCTGGCCAATCAGAGCACACCTCGCTTTTCAGACCGATGAGCTTTGTAAAAATCGATGCGTTTCAGAAAGGCGGGGCATAGAGGAGAAACAATAATGTACAGTATGTGGAAAATAATGTTTTTTGAACCTTAAACCGCATAAACACATTTCATTACACCAAATACACAAAATAATGTTCTTTTTAGCAGCATCATATGACCCCTTTAACACTTTGTTTCTTTGTTCATTTCCTCAATCTTTATTCAGTCAAGTTGCTTCTGATTTGTTTAAACATTTGGGTGTTGCATGAATGAGCATGCATACACTATTTGCTGATAAAAAGGTTTTGTGGAGAGACACATGGTGAGGGGGTGGTGGGAGATTAGAAGAGGGTGGCTGATGTGGGGGGAAGGGTGGGCAGGTGTCTGAATCAGTGATTAAATCACAACTATGCAATAGGTGATCATTCGAGAATTGAAATTATTTACAATTTTATGTCAGAATCGACACATAAGGATCTTGTAATATCAAATGAGCACTGACTCATTGCTCATTTATAAAAATGACATTCATAGGCAACAGAAATGATCAAAATGCTAAAAGACATTGAAATGTTTGTAAAACAATTCTCTGGCTATGCTCTACGAGGTTTAGAAAAGCCCCACTGAGCCCCATTCAAATCTTATATTTATTCATGTTTTAATCGTTTTATGTCCTTTATTTGAGTATTAGTTATTTTACTTAAACATTCAGTTTGCATATTTTTAGTTCATTGCCATTTCTTGTTTTCATTCTTTTTTTTTAAGTTTAGGTTTTTATGCAATATTTTTTATTTTATATCAGCTTTAAATTAACAATTGGATTGAATTGGATATATTGGGAAAGTTTAGGCTTTTGGATAAACCTATTGAATATATTTTTGATCAGTGTAGACTATGGATGTTGTTAGTTGTTAGTAATTTTTCCAGTTTTTTGAGTTCAGCCAGTTTGAGGCGGGATTTCCTGTTTGTCCATCCAATGGAGGACAGAGAGAGTGTTCGGGAAAACTGCATGCAGTTATTGTACGGATGGGAATCTTTTGGAATCCCGTGATTTGATTCAAAACGACTCTTGGGGTGAAGATTTTATTAAAAATTGATTCTTGTTTTTTGTCAGGTAAGCTTCATTCTTAACGCTTCCCCCGTTGCAAGCCTTCCCTGTGTGTTCTCTATAAACTGTCAGGGTGCTGCACTGCTCTTGCAGTTGACTGCTACCTTCTCTGTTCCGACAAAATCATGTTATTAACGAAAACATTTAGAAAATCTATTTTTGAAATTTGTGAATCGATTTGAATCAGCATAAGATAGAATCGTGATTCATAAGTGAATCGATACAGAAATGCCACCTTTCACCTTTAAGAGGCAACCAACTGTTGATTTGCCTGCATGTTTAGTGTGTGTATGTGTGCAATCTGCTTTGTAGAATCATTCAAATGATTCATACTCTGATTGGCTGAGTGAGTGCTGCTTCTGCGCTGGCATGACAACTATCTGAGACCTCAGGCTGGATACTAACAAGCTCACTATGAGGAAAATGAAAATGGATAAACAGTAAAAGGCATTAATGGGATTGCCTCTAGAATATTTCTATTTGAACCTGTGTCATTTGGCAGTCTCTCTTTCCTCTTTCTGTGAACTGCAACATGAGTTACGTGAACTCCTTAGTCATGATTCAGTTCTGGTAGATACCATGATGGAGTCTTTCCTCATTTCTTGTTTGTAAACAGGGTCTCGCTTTAAAATGTATGATTTTTGACTTACGTAAGCAGTCTCTTTCCCACAGGAACCCTCACTGACACATATTTCACAGATAGAGTTTGAAAACATGGGCGTTAAAAAACCTCTAGGCAAGAATCAGCAGTTCATTCATTTATTTTCCCAAGCTGCCACACTGTATTCATCCAGCATCTAACTACAGTCTGTTTCTCTGAAACACAGAATTACAGTACCACATAATTTTCCAGTTTGTCTTTTGGAATGACTCTTTTTTTTTTTTTTTTTTTTTTAAAAAATTTTTTTTTTATAGTTGGGTAAATGGATGAACAATAAAATCACAATGGTTTATTTTTTTATATGTAACATTTTATTAATTAGAATTTGTTTTCTGGTACATTTACAGTAGATGTTTCATGAATTGTTTTGTTTTATACTAATTTAACTATTTAAAATGAGCTGAAAAGTCTATGATTAGCTTTTTTGGAATGACTTTTTTTTTTTTTTTTTTTTTTTTAAAGAATATGTATTATGGTGAAAACCCTGCCTGTTCTGTCCTTTACAATGTGCATGTGATGCTTTAAATATAGTCCGTTCTGGGACTAATGGCACTGAATTCTGCTGCAGGGTGACATACTCTCCATCTCTCTCCATATTTTTTCCTGCACAATCATTATGTCAAGAGGGAAAATAAAGTTTGCAGAGCCTCTTTATCCCTTGAACAATATTATTGTAGTTTGTGATTCGTCTTATTTCCTGGCAGGATGTTCCGTTGTCTCGTTGTGACATTCTGGCAATGTTTCGGTGTTTAATCATGCATTGTGTCTCATATCTAATCAGCATTTGCTATCTTGCACTCTTATTTTAGATTCAAAAGCCTAATAGGTAAAATAAATATAAATATAAACGTTCTAAAGGGGAAAAATTTATAATTTTAATTCATATGCACCAATATTATAATACATAGAAATATATATAAATATAAAGTGTTTACCAACATTTTTTTTTTTTTACATTTTATTACATGAACACTCAACACGGAGGATAAAGTGAACATTTAGAGTGCTAATATAGAGAATCACTGAGTCTGGAATCAATTATGTCAGAATATATACGAGAATGTATATCAGCATATTTGCTTTTGTAGTTTTTATCATGTCAAAATATCTTTGACATGAAGTATGCTATTTACCAACGTACCAGAGCAGTTACAGTGCAGTTTAATTTAATTTTCCCGTTTATAGCACAGCAGATCTATTGCTCTACATATGACTGATGTTTATGAATATCCTAATCTTGTTTCTCCGGTTATGGACGCATGATTTCTGAATGCTGTGAAGCAATGGTCAGGTTGGCTGTGTGGGGGAGCACTTCAGATGTATAGGTGGTCTTCATCTGTAGTCTTATGACTCAGTCTTTCTCCCTCTCTCGTGATCTCTCTTTCTAAAATATCTAGGTTTTGGCTTTGTTTGCGTGTGCAGACCGATCGGTGTATGACATCAAAATACTTCGAGAGCATTTTAAGGAACCGTCTGTATGGTATTTTGATGTCATACACCGATCGGTCTGCACACGCAAACAAAGCCAAAACCTAGATATTTTAGGCAATATAGAAATCCTGGCCAGGACGCGTCCTGGGAAAATGGCACGTATGGTCATCCTACATATGACCATTGAGGCCATCTGAAGCTTTTGTCTAAGAAACATACAAAAATGTAAGTCTATATTCAGTCAAGAATCGGATCAGCCCAAATTCATCAACGAATCATTCTGAACTGGATCAAATGATTCATTCAAAATATTGTTTTGTTCATAACAGAATTCCCATTTTTCTAACTTGTTTTAATTGATGTTAGAGCATCACTGATGAGCTGTAGATTATTTTTACTTTATAGTAGGTTTACTTTAACCTGTCATTATTGTCCTGCCCTCTATCTAACATTAGACAAGTTGCAACTGTGCTTTGTGTAAAGAGCCCTATTGAATAGCTGGACAGCTCTATTCCACTGTATTTCTCTTCCTTTCAAGGTGTTGATTGATTTATTGGTGGGTGAGCCATAGTTGCTGGCTCTAAAATGGTACACGCACAAACCAGCCCCAGCTGATAATGTCTGGATGTTTGAAGGACCATAAATTACAGAGAAGACGAATGAAAGCCAATAAAATGACACACTGACCTTGTGGGATGTACTAAACTCTCCAAAATGTGACTTGTATGTAATATTTAGGATAGGGTAGCACTTTATTAAGCCACTGTGAGAAATTGAGGCGTTACAGCATTAAACAAAAATCACATAATGGAATACAAAAATGGAGAGTAAAATATTTTTGTAATATTAATGTGCAACATGACAAGGCTTGTACAAAATAATGTACAGAATTAGCAGGTGAAGAGAAGAAATGTGCATGGTGTATGATGGAATATATGTTGAATATAGAAAATGTCGAAGAATGGGTTTGTCAGTTTATGCTTTAAAGGTGCTGAATGTAGGATTGACACCGAGTGGTTGAACTAGGTATTGCAGTCCAGATTCAAAATATTGGAGAGGGTTATTTTCACCCGGTTCCATTGATGTATGGTTTGTTAGGATAGGACAATATTTGGCTGAGATACAACTATTTGAAAATCTGGAATCTGAGGGTGCAAAAAAATCTAAATATTGAGAAAATCGCCATTAAAGTTGTCCAAATGAAGTTCTTAGCGATGCATATTACTAATAAAAATTTAAGTTTTGATATATTTACGGTAGGAAATTTTCAAAATTTCTTCAGGGAACATGATCTTTACTTAATATCCTAATGATTTTTGGCATAAAAGAAAAATCGATAATTTTGACCCCTAAAATGTACTGTTCTACAAATATACCCGTGCTACTTATGACTGGTTTTGTGGTCCAGGGTCACATATGAGAATGTATATGTTGTAGTTTTTATCAGAGGTGCTATTAAAATATCTTTGACTTGAAGTATGCTATTTACCAATGTAGCAGAGCAGTTACAGTGCAGTTTAATTTAATTTTCCTGTTAAACCTATTCTACATATGACTGATGTTTGTGAATATCCTAATCTTGTTTCTCCCGTCATGGACGCATGATTTCTGAATGCTGTGAAACAGTGGTCAGGTTGACTGTGTGGGGGAGCACTTCAGATGTATAGGTGGACTTCATCTGTAGTCTTATGACTCAGTCTCTCTCCCTCTCTCGTGATCTCTCTTTCCCTGCATAGTGAACACAAGGTCAGGGAGATTAAAAGCGAGGATTGGAGGGGGAGGGGAGAGAGAGAGGCAAAGCTCAGCAGGCATGTAACAGACTGAGAAAAATGACGAGGGGCACTATGTCCTTTTAGTGGTCAAAAAGACATCCTTTTAACAAAACACCATCCAGACCATCAGTGAAGTATAATGGTTGCTCTTTTTCATGCAATTACAATAAATGGATGCAAAATGAATCAAATACACCATAAAAGAATCACAAAAATGGCCCATATGACTAGGGTGACCATACGTGCCATTTTCCCAGGACGCGTCCTGGGAATCGGATCAGCCCAAATTCATCAACGAATCATTCTGAACTGGATCAAATGATTCATTCAAAATATTGTTTTGTTCATAACAGAATTCCCATTTTTCTAACTTGTTTTAATTGATGTTAGAGCATCACTGATGAGCTGTAGATTATTTTTACTTTATAGTAGGTTTACTTTAACCTGTCATTATTGTCCTGCCCTCTATCTAACATTAGACAAGTTGCAACTGTGCTTTGTGTAAAGAGCCCTATTGAATAGCTGGACAGCTCTATTCCACTGTATTTCTCTTCCTTTCAAGGTGTTGATTGATTTATTGGTGGGTGAGCCATAGTTGCTGGCTCTAAAATGGTACACGCACAAACCAGCCCCAGCTGATAATGTCTGGATGTTTGAAGGACCATAAATTACAGAGAAGACGAATGAAAGCCAATAAAATGACACACTGACCTTGTGGGATGTACTAAACTCTCCAAAATGTGACTTGTATGTAATATTTAGGATAGGGTAGCACTTTATTAAGCCACTGTGAGAAATTGAGGCGTTACAGCATTAAACAAAAATCACATAATGGAATACAAAAATGGAGAGTAAAATATTTTTGTAATATTAATGTGCAACATGACAAGGCTTGTACAAAATAATGTACAGAATTAGCAGGTGAAGAGAAGAAATGTGCATGGTGTATGATGGAATATATGTTGAATATAGAAAATGTCGAAGAATGGGTTTGTCAGTTTATGCTTTAAAGGTGCTGAATGTAGGATTGACACCGAGTGGTTGAACTAGGTATTGCAGTCCAGATTCAAAATATTGGAGAGGGTTATTTTCACCCGGCCCCTCCTCCTCAGACTTGACGCACACGCAGGTTGCCAGATTGACGACACCAACAGGAACGAGTGCACTTGACGATGAATGAAATTAAATATGCTGTGTTTTCCGCCAACTGGCAACCCGGGGTGCCGAAATACAATTGGGTAAACTGACAGTGGGCGGGTTTCACAAACCAAAACAGAGACCGACATACCGGCCCGTAACGCACATTTTCAAAGGAGAATAACTGACTGTAGCATTGTTTTTCAGATAAACAAATATGTTAACTTAGCATGTTTCTTAAATATCTGCAAACATATTATGGTATTTGTATGCTTTAGTAGAGTCAAAAACTTACATACAGCACCTTTAATTTAAAGAGACTAGAAAACCTGGTTGTCACAATATAAACAAGATAACAACTAGGGCAAGGAACTGTTTTGTGCATTTTGTTACCAATAACATTTTACAGTTTTTTTAAGTTTTACAAATTTCCACGGTTAAAAAAAAGTGTTAAACATTCATGTTGCTCGTTTCACAGACACATGTGCCTAAAACACTCCAATCAGGTTGAAACGGAGCACGTAAAGCCTTGCACCTGATGATCACAAGATCCAGATCCCTCATGCTGCCTGTTACAATGCTTGCTTTCATGCTCTCATTGGCCATGGGGCCTTGTGATCCAGACAGCTAATTTAAAGGCAGGCAAAACACTTGACCATACACTTGAATTCACAGACTCAAGAGAGAGAAATGTATTACAAAAAAACTTGCATACATGTCTTTAGCAACACATTGTCATGTGGACAATTAGTAAGCAATGATACTGCTTTATCATCTCTAACCTAACAATCATGTTTGCGTATTATTCATGTTCACTTAGATGATTGGGTGGGCAAAACAAAAATCTGGAAAAGAAAACGAAATGATATATGTTGAAGTCAGATGTTGATTAATTGTCATTCTTTCCTGAATCAGACTACATTGGCCACGCTGTGTTTTTGATTCACTAAAAAAGAACCAGGCTCATAAGAGTCATTTGTTCATGAATCAGACTACACTGGTCATGCTGTATATGTTTTTGATTCACTGTAAAGAAGCGGTTCATAAGAGTCATTTATTTGTGAATCGGACTACACTGCTCGTATATATTTTTGATTCAATAAAAAGAAGTGGTTCAATCAGTTCAGTCAGTTGTTCATGAATTGGACTACATTGGGTGTACTTTATGATTCTGATGAACTAAAAAAAGACTCAGTGTCATTAGTGTATGAATCTGACTCCATTATTTGCATGATGTTCTTTTTGCATTCATCCAGTAAAAACAACTCATAGAAAGACATTTCTTGCCATTATTTTGAAGTTGTCTTTTTATTACATGACAGTCAATACAGACCTACATTCACAATTCTTTTTTTTTTTTTTTTGACGCGCATGCGGGTTGCCAGACTGACGACACCAACAGGAACGTGCGCACTTGACGATGAATGAAATTAAATATGCTGTGTTTTCCGCCAACTGGCAACCCGGGGTGCCGAAATACAATTGGGTAAACTGACAGTGGGCGGGTTTCACAAACCAAAACAGAGACCGACATACCGGCCCGTAACGCACATTTTCAAAGGAGAATAACTGACTGTAGCATTGTTTTTCAGATAAACAAATATGTTAACTTAGCATGTTTCTTAAATATCTGCAAACATATTATGGTATTTGTATGCTTTAGTAGAGTCAAAAACTTACATACAGCACCTTTAATTTAAAGAGACTAGAAAACCTGGTTGTCACAATATAAACAAGATAACAACTAGGGCAAGGAACTGTTTTGTGCATTTTGTTACCAATAACATTTTACAGTTTTTTTAAGTTTTACAAATTTCCACGGTTAAAAAAAAGTGTTAAACATTCATGTTGCTCGTTTCACAGACACATGTGCCTAAAACACTCCAATCAGGTTGAAACGGAGCACGTAAAGCCTTGCACCTGATGATCACAAGATCCAGATCCCTCATGCTGCCTGTTACAATGCTTGCTTTCATGCTCTCATTGGCCATGGGGCCTTGTGATCCAGACAGCTAATTTAAAGGCAGGCAAAACACTTGACCATACACTTGAATTCACAGACTCAAGAGAGAGAAATGTATTACAAAAAAACTTGCATACATGTCTTTAGCAACACATTGTCATGTGGACAATTAGTAAGCAATGATACTGCTTTATCATCTCTAACCTAACAATCATGTTTGCGTATTATTCATGTTCACTTAGATGATTGGGTGGGCAAAACAAAAATCTGGAAAAGAAAACGAAATGATATATGTTGAAGTCAGATGTTGATTAATTGTCATTCTTTCCTGAATCAGACTACATTGGCCACGCTGTGTTTTTGATTCACTAAAAAAGAACCAGGCTCATAAGAGTCATTTGTTCATGAATCAGACTACACTGGTCATGCTGTATATGTTTTTGATTCACTGTAAAGAAGCGGTTCATAAGAGTCATTTATTTGTGAATCGGACTACACTGCTCGTATATATTTTTGATTCAATAAAAAGAAGTGGTTCAATCAGTTCAGTCAGTTGTTCATGAATTGGACTACATTGGGTGTACTTTATGATTCTGATGAACTAAAAAAAGACTCAGTGTCATTAGTGTATGAATCTGACTCCATTATTTGCATGATGTTCTTTTTGCATTCATCCAGTAAAAACAACTCATAGAAAGACATTTCTTGCCATTATTTTGAAGTTGTCTTTTTATTACATGACAGTCAATACAGACCTACATTCACAATTCTTTTTTTTTTTTTTTTCTTCTCTAAATTTTACTTCTAAAATGCAATGCAGGAAACACTGTTAAGTGCTGATTTTGGAGGTAAATCCTATGGAATGGATTTAAACATGTTAAAATAAGATAAACAGCTGTAAGTCCTATATTATTATATTATACTATAGGGCTTGCTTATACCTTATATAACCTTATATAACCATAAGTCAGCCATGATGATATCTTGTTTAAATGTGCTTAATAAGATTAAGATAAAGGTTTGAATGAACCATTGAACCTGTATCTTAGAGATTCAGTGTTTATTTGATTTGATGTTGCCAAACCCCTTAACAGAAGTTTGAATATAAAGCTGCTTCTCGGGATTAAATCATGGGCTTGTAGCTGGCAATTAGGGAACAACTATGGGACAGTTTGCTTGTAGCCAAGAGCATTTGAACTTAAATGCATGAGTGGAGTAATGAAGTGTCTCTCTCTCATTCTCACACATTCAGACATATTGACAGATGCACAAGCCAGCTGTTAAAAAACACCAGCCTTTGCCAAAATTGCCTCCATTCTCTTGAGATTGAGATTGACTATTCCTCTGGAGCCAAAAAGAGAACATGGGCTCATCTGAATCCAAAAAGGCACTTATTATTATTATGGAAGTGTCAAATCTACCCTAGCTTCCCTGTAAGAAAACAAACCCAGTAACAACAATCAACAAAGTGAGATTAAAAACAGACATACACATGCTCAATGCTTTCTGTGATGATAGAATGCATCTGCAAACAATATTTTGGCTGCAAAGAAACAATTTAATTTGATGGCAGAAAATGCTTGTTTGTTTACTAGGAATGCTGAAATCAGCACTACAGTGGACATAAATAACATTTTATCAATTTGAATTGGCTTTAAAGGGCATTTGACATGATGCTTAACTCTGGGTTAATGTGTCTTTTTAGCCCTGGACTAATGATGCGGTCATATATACCGTTGTTCAGAAAATGTTCAATAGGCAAAATCCAGGCATTGCTATGCTAAAGGTAAACAGTGTAAAAATAATCTGCCCCAAAGTTATTTTATTTAATTTTTTTAAAAATATTATTAAATTACTGATTCTTTTAGTATAACAACTCAGAAAACAAGGCAATTCTGTTTGTAGACATCTAGTTTACTTACCTCTAAGTGTCTCTAAAACACTCACTGTATTTCAAAGATTTGATGCTGCTAAATTTAACCTTTTGCAAATCCAGTGATTAGATCTTCCTCAGAAGCACTTGTATTAACCTGGTACCTTGCATTTCACCTCTTCTCCAACCTGTGCACTAATCTAGCTTACACTTAAAATTGGTATTGTGTACTATGGATACTTTTGGCTTCTTATGATTAATTGCTTGTTATGTTCATAATTTCCAAGTCGCTTTGGATAAAAGTGTCTTGTCAATGCATAATTGTTAACACATGTACAGTAAGAAATCCCAAAACCTGACTACCTAAGACTAATGACTAACTCAGGGTAAAGTATGAACAAAATAACCCATGGTTATAAATAAAAGTGTGGTAAGTCCATATATCACCTTTAGACAAATTCTTATATTTTAATTTCACCTTCTGCCTTCATGTTCTTCTTCTTTTTATTCCCCTTCCCAGATCTTTTCCATTGTGATCTTTGGATGCATTGCTAATGAGGGCTATGTGAACCGTCCGGACGAGGTGGAGGAGTATTGCATCTTTAACCGTAACCAGAATGCCTGTAACTATGCCGTGGGTATGGGAGCCGTGGCCTTCCTCTGCTGTGCCGCTTTTATGGCACTGGATGTCTACTTTCCTCAGATAAGCAGCATCAAAGACCGCAAGAAGGCTGTGTTAGCTGATATTGGCATTTCAGGTAAACTGCTGATAGAATGCAGGTATTACATCAATATTTTATATCACTAAGATGATACATTTATTGCAAGCCTCCTGGTTTGGCCTCTACAAACCACACACTGTCTTATTTATTTGAACACCTATGAATGATTTTATATGGCTCTAAGAAGGTGATGTTTCCCATATACAATTGGTTTTAAGGTCTTCTTGACTCAAAAGCACTCCTAAAGTCTGATCTAGATCTACTTCCTCTACCACAGCATTACTTTAAGCTACACTGCCCTCTGTTGGTAAAATGTAACTTCTGCTAGACTTACTACAGTGCTATGCTTAATTGAATAATATATGCCTGTAAATATAAATTGACTGTTTTAATCAGAGCACTGTTAGATTGTGCTATCATTCTGTTTTTGATTTATTTGTTTTCAAAGGCATTTATTGTGCTGTTTTATTGACCTGAAATTCTGCACCTTTCCCATTTTTCTCCCAGCCTTCTGGTCTTTCGTGTGGTTTGTGGGATTCTGCTTCCTGGCCAATCAGTGGCAGGTGGCTAAACCAGAAGATAACCCCCTCAAAGAGGGTGAAGACGCAGCCAGAGCGGCCATCACCTTCGCCTTCTTCTCCATATTTACTTGGGTCTGTACTGACTTAATTATTTATAATTCTTCTGTAATTTTTCATCTAAAGTAAATGTTTGCTACAAAATCTAATTGATTTTAATCATATTTGATTTGCGAGATTCAATGTCTACAGTACATTTTCTTCTCAGTCAGAAATGTAATTTTATTATATAGATGATGGCTGGGTCCCTTCCTCTTCCCAAGGCCTTTTATTACACCAGATTGAATTGGTGATGAACCAGTGATATTTGTATTACTTATTTACTTACATAGAATTGATTAATATTTTAAATTAGCTTTTTTATATTTTGAGTTTTCATTTAATTATAGTTTCTAACATTTTTTTAGTACTTAAACTTGTTTTAGTTAGTTGCCAAGGTAATATTTCTAATCTTCATTTAAGTATTTTAAAGGGGTCATATGATGCAATTTCATTTTTTTCCTTACGCGTTTCAAAAAGGCGGGGCATAGAGGAGAAACAATAATGTACAGTATGTGGAAAATAATGCGGTTTTTTTTTACTTTAAACCGCATAAACGCATTTCATTACACCAAATACACAAAAGAATGTTCTTTTTAGCAGCATCATATGACCCCTTTAAGTTTTTCATCTAATAATTAAATTTTATTAAGATTACATGCATGTCATGCTTTCTTCTCAATAATAGACCTGTGAACATCAACCACTCTACATGGCCTGTGCATCTGATCCACATGGCTTCATTCACTAATCTTCTTTCTGTACTTTGCTCTCTAGCTTCTTTTCCAGAGAATTTACTTATTTAGCCCAGTAATCTTTGCTTCTATGTTTGCAGAATTCCTTCTAACCTCTAAATCCTCAAAGCACCTCTTTTTCAGAAACCATCCAGCTGCATTGATAAGATTAACCCAGTGTTGTTGAAATGTTTTTCCCATCATTCTTTCTGTTGATCGTTGGCTCTGGTCAATCTGTTTTTCTTTAGGGTGTTCTTACGCTGCTGGCCCTGGAGCGCCTAAAGAAAGTCTCCTTTGAAGAGGAATACGACAAACTGTTCACCCCTCATATGCCACCTCCATTTGTCTAACATTTACCCCACACATACTTATTTGTTTACTATGTCATAGACATCAACTACAGAATCACCCCTTAAAAAATCTTACAATCATGGGTACTAATGAAGATGTGATGTTTTTTGATATGATGTTTTTTTTTGTTTTTTGTTTTTTTATTACAGTGCCATATCAAGCCCCGAACTTCCTTGTGCGAACTGGGAAGAGTTTTAAATAACATATTACATATATCTTGGAATAATTAAATTATGACAACATGATCTACAGTAAGATGATCTGATTTTCACCTTTCAGTGTATTCCAGCATTTATCATACAAGTAAAGATTGGGGTAAAAGGTACACTACTTTTCAAAAATTGGGGTTCAGTAAGATTTTTTGAAAGAAATTAATACTTTTTTCAGCAAGGAGGCATTGAATTAACCAAACATGGAAGTGAATTCATTTATAATGTTAGGAAATATTTCTATTACAAATAAATGCTATCAATTTGAACTTTCTATACATCAATGAATGCTGAATAAAATGTATCACAGTTTTCACAAAAATATTAAGCAGCACAACTGTTTTCAACATGGATAATAATAAGAAAAATTTATTGAGCAGCAAATAAGCATATTAGACTGATTTCTAAAAGATCATGTGACACTGAAGACTGGAGTAATGATGCTGAAAATCCAGCTTTGCATCACAGGAATAGATTACATTTAAAAATATATACAAGATAGAAAACAGTTATTTTAAATTGTAATAATATTTCACAATATTACTGTTTTACTATATTTTTGATCAAATAAATGCAGCCTTGGCGAGCATAAGAGACTTCCTTCAAAAACATTAACAAATCTTCCCAACCCCAAACTTTTGAACAGTAGTTTGTGTGCCAGAAAATCAATGCTTTTCCTGACTAAATGATTGTTTTTAAAATTGCAGTTACAGTTTTAATTGACTAGGGGGCACCAGTTGCACATGTAACGTTCAGCTGAGCTCTTTACAGAATTGTTTATTCTTCAAGATTGTCTACAGGATTTGTGGCCTGATACATTGACCGACTTGCGTTACATGCTCATTCACCTCTATTGTTGTCATGGCATTTCATGATCTTATTTTAAACAATTTGTTTACAGTTGAGCTGCTCTTGTTGCTTAACATTTTTAATGAATATTTATCCTGTGATAGATCTTATAATGTATACTGGCAGATGTTGTTTGATTAAATTGTCTTAAGTTTGACTAAAGTTCTGGTTTTATGTTTTGTTTTGGATTTAGGTTTATAAGTCTTTGTTTAAATAGTTTGGTTTAAAAGGTTAAAGCTACAAATGTATTCAGGACTCAGTTAAGCTTAAAGCTGACTAACCATCTAAATCTTTTATCTTAATCAAACTAATGCTTTTCTCTGTTTTTTTTCTCCCTCTCTGTCCCGTCCTGTCTTTCTCATCAACTCCTTTCATTTAATTCTTACCTGATTTCCTTAACTGATACCATTTTATGCACTATTCGCCATAAAAACTGAAATTTCCTCCTCTCCTGTTGCCATAATCCTTTAATATTGATTGCAATTCCCCCTGATCCCACCCTCTAAACCTCCTCCTGGCATCTTCATTTTCCTAAAGGCCGGTCAAGCTTTTTTCGCATTCCAGAGGTACAAGTTAGGCGCGAGTTCATCTCTCTTCTCTCAGGACTATACTGATCCCAGCCAAGATCCCACAGGAGTGCCTGCTGCAGCCACAGAGTACACTGGATACAACGCTGACATGGAGGCTAATTATGACGGCTCTGGTGGATACCAGAACCAAGACTACTAAGGTCAAGTATAAGGATGTACGCAACAGCCTTAACCAGCTAGGCTGACTGGGTTACATGGGGAAAACAAAACAATTGAGGTGAAAAGGACAAACAGGAACTTATTTTGGGCACTTGGGGTAAAATATGGGGATCAAAGCAGGCTGACAGGAATTCAGGGGTTTGTTTGGTGCTATAAGAACCCCTTGTTGATTTAACTTTTGGTGACGATACATGAATAATGAGCATTTCATTAAGACTATAATAAAATATGATATTTTGCAGAGACTGTGGCACAAGATCTCTAGGAAGTTGTTTTTTTATTTTTGCCTTCAGTTTTGGGCTTATGGGTTTGGGGATGATCAAACTGATTGGTCTACAGTGGATGGTGTCTGTTATAAAATATAAGACTTCACTGATTGGTTTAGTACACTTAATCAAGATTTGTGAAAAGAAATCTAAACTAAACTGATGGAACTTTGTCCCTGAAATAGTCATAGAAACTAACTAGCTTAATATTGGCCACACATGTGACAAAACCTGACCAAACTAAATGCTTCTAAAGGCCACAGTGTCTATGTTGATAAAGTGTAGGAGCTACAGGTGGAAGATTTCGTTTACCTTTAACCTAGAACAGATACTGCATTGATAGCTCTCTGCTGCCATTTTGTCAATGTCCAAGGATCTTAAAAGATCATTTTTAACAATATCAGGTCTGGGATTAAATCAGTCTCTGCATTGTTGGCATAGAACGTACTAAGAGAGAAACTGAATGGTAATACAGAGAATGAAAAAATATTGAAAATACTTAAAGTGAATTTTTTTGTTGTTTTGTTTTTTGTGCAGCTATGAATAAGATATTTAAGGTTTAAGGTCTGTTTCTTTACAGAAAGGCAACATTCCATATATACAGTGGCCCCAAACAGTATTTGGACACTTAAGCAAAGCTTAAATAGCATACAGGGCTCTCAAGCCTCACACATTCATTGTGAGACACTCATTTCAACCAGTTCACACGCCACACCTTGTATTTCTCATGCTGTAAGAAGTAAGGGATAACATGTCCCGCTATATACAATTAATTGACAATTAAAGTTAATGGCAGTCTCGAGTTATACAGAGTTAAATGACACCTACCAGCCAATCAGAAATGAGCATTTTGTTGTTTCCGATGATCCTGCTGCAAGCACGTTCGTTACTAGGCAACATGGATGCGCACACACTCTGAGTGTAAGTTGTAAGGTCAAGATCCAGTGAATGCTATAGGTAGGCCCTCGTTTTTTTTGTTTTTTTTTAGCATTTTGATTTTACAATTCCTGGACAAAATCACTTGCCTGTGATCAAAGATAATTGGTAAATCTGATAAAAGACAGTAAAATTCATCCAAATAAAATAAATTGTTTTATATATTTCAAAAATAAAAAGAAATTTGGCCTCAAACGAGACAACTGAACTGCAGTGCTCAATGTACATACTGTACACATACAGTAGGATTGCGGAACTTGTCCTGAGCATATGTCAAGCTGTGGTGTGTGTGTGCGTGTGTTTGTGAGCGAGAGAGAGTACATATTTCATCTAATGAATGTTATTTTTTTCTGTTGTTTTTGTTGCACATTTTAATGCCTTGATGACAGGGGTAGGGGGCTCCCACTTAAAGCACTATGGCTTCCCCACTCAAATGCATATGCAGACAGAGTGTTCTCCATGATGGGTTTGAACAAAACTACAACTAGTAGCAGTTTGGCTCTGGACAGGACGCTATCCATCATGAAGGCGAAAATGGCTGGCCTTGACCCTTGCCCCTACCCCTGTCATCAAGGCATCAAAATGTGCAATAAACACAACACAAAACACCATTCATAAGCTGAAATGTGTACTCTCTCTCTCACACACACACACGCGCACACACACACACAGCTTGACATACATGCTCAGGACAAGTTCTGCAATCCTAGTGTATGTATACAGTATGTACATTGAGCACTGCTGTTCAGTTGGATTGTTTGGAGTCAAATTTCTTCATATTTTTGATTCATTTGTATTTTTGAAATATATAAAACAATTTATTTTATTTGGATGAATTTGTCTGTCTTTTATCAGATTTACCAATTGTTATCATTTCTATTTGTTCTGGTCAATTAAGAACAATAGGTAAAATTGAACTGCTAGCAAACACTAGGAGAGAATTGGGTGGGACCAAGGGGCTGCTGCTGCAAACATTTGAGTGGCTCCTCCCCTAACAGATGTAATCTCACTCCAATCTTTTGATAAAACTTGAGAGCCCTGAGCATATATGTCTGACATTGTACAAAATACCAAACCAAAGTCATTTATTTTAAAGAAAGACATCACAAGCACACTTTTCAAGCAAAGCATTTCATACAAAGTAATTTGTTAGTTTATACATTCTAAAACTGGGGGGGGGTCTGTTGGCAATAGTGCAGCAAAAGCACAGCCCACACACACAGGAACCACTTTCAAACCAGTAAGTTTTCTGGTTGTCAACAGACAAATTCGCGAGACAAACTAGAACCCCATACAAAATCTACGGGGGAAATTTATCATGTGAATCTCCAGATCGCGCGGATTCCTTTTAAAATGACTCAATTTAGCCCATGAAAAATCTCCGAACAGCAGTGAATATTACCAAAGTCCCTTTAAGACAAGTAATTTCACTCGGCGGCCATCTTTGAAACGCCTCGGCATGCAAGTACAAATTCTATCTCTGAATGGGGAAACATCAAGTTCTCCAAAACTTTTCACCAAGCTTACGATTAGATTTCATGTTTGAAATCACCAATGAAATCTGACAACTGTCTATTAAATGTTGTTGTTGTTTTTGCTCAAATAGTGTTAAAAAATGCTTATTTTTCAGGCTAGACCAGCCAGTGCGCATGCGCAATCCTAAACACACGTCTCAGAACGCTGACTGTTTCTATAGCAACCGGAACTGCAGCTGCAATGACAGATGACTTTACCGATTATTGCTTGGCTCTTTTACACAGAAGGCGGAGCTTCCTTCGATGGAGCGGTCATATTGAGCATTGCATTTTTCTCCATTCAAAACTATATGAGTGACAAGTCTTGGGTATTCTATAGTCTTTGATGTTACCACACCTTTAAAATGACAAACACCTGTAGTTACTCTACTAGGACACCTGTGTGAACTTGAGGAGAAATGACTTAAGCTAAAATCACCTCTGAGTCAGTTCATGCATTTTAAAGTGTGACTTAAGAGTCCACATATGATTTAGGGCCACTGTGCATGTCATTTTCATCATGGTAAACGTTTACATTTTTATGACAGTGATCTAGACATAATGACCTTAACATTGTCTTTTAATCACGAATGTAAACACAATGTGGTGCAACATTAAAATTCACAGGACTTTGAAAAGCGTTTTTGAGAGGGAAAATGGCCAGGCTAACTCAGCTGCATACTAATATAATACTTTATGCTTCACTAAAAATGTGAACAAAAATGAGGCAGATCCCCTGAGCATTCAAATTAGCACATTGTCTAAATATGACAAATTAGTACTAATGAAGTCAAATCCAGCCAATACCACACAATTATGCTAGGAAGAACAGACTAATAGACTTCATTTCAATGCTAATTTGCCAAATCTTCAAGGCAAATGGTCATGACATTATAATGGTCTGTCACTTGTAGAAATATTATTCATAATTATAATGGGTTCCTTTGTAGCACACCTAGTATTGTTCTCTGGCAATCTTTTTTTATCATTTCAACATTTTTTTTTATCTTAGTTACTGTAATAAATCTTGCTCTAGAGCAGCAGCATTGTGCATTACATTTTAATTTAATTTTAAATTAAGTTATGAAAAAATGTTCATAATTATGTACCTGAATATATAAAACCAGCATATTTTTATTTAATGACAAAGAAGTAATATAATCAAATACACAAAATATCTTTATAAATTTATTACCAAAATTACTGTCAAAAATAATAATATTAATTGTGTATTTTGCATTTAAAGGTGTTGTAGAATAACATTCATCCTTTCTCTGTTTAGGAAGTGACATTGTTTTCTGAATCCAGAAACTTTTATTCTCTTATTTTATTTCTTGTTGAAACTCCTAAAAAAGGAAAGCTACAATACAATCAACATATTATATAGGTGATGTATCAGATGTGTTCTTCTATAATGTGCATGTGCAGTTATGGAGCTGGGATACAAAATATTGTGAATTTCTTTGATGTGGCGACTGTCCATTAACTGAATCACTAGGTTAAAATGGCTCAGTGTATTTTGTCCTGTCTTGAATGTTGCTTGTCTGGTAAGATGTCTGATATAGCTGACAATAAAAGAAATTGACTGATGGACATAGTTGCCTATTCTTGTTTGTAAAAAAAAAAATAATAATAATATAGGCCTATATTTGTCTATTAATAGTATAGTATTATACGGTTTTTTTTTTAATTAATATACAAACTATATGCTTTTAGGATGTTTAGAGAAAAAAAATAGAATAATAAATAAACAAATTATTGCTATTTATGAATTACAATTTTGATTCTGTAAACATTTTTATAGGGTAGTATGCTGTGTCCCTGAAAAGTATTTACACTACTTTTCAGTGACACTGTATACTACCTTATAAAAATTCTATTTTTTTCTTTTTATTTGTTTATTTTTTTCTTGAACCATGCTTAAAAAGCACTGTTTTAAAATAAATGTAACTTCAATCATTTCTAATGTAATGCAATGACATTTATTTATATTTAAGTCTTGCTTAAGCATCCAAATACATTTTGTGGCTACTGTATGAATATGCATGGTAGGAAACAAATTTAGCATGCATGTCATAATCTACAGGAGCAGCTTCATTACTGGAGTGATGTGACATTTCCTGGTTCTCATGCTTGTGTAACTCTACATGATGCTACATTTCCATACCATAGTGTGCCGAGTGGCCACATTGCAGGAGAGGGATGGCACAAGAGTGAGATCAGTTCCTGTAATCGCTCAGTGCGTCACTGAGAGAGCAGTCAGTAACAGACGGGGGACAGAATATATGTGTAACATGAGAATATGACTGTCCATAACCTCTGTCCACACAGCACTATATTCAACTGATGAGTGAATACAGCGCCAGCGCTCACTTGGTTTGTCACTGACAACATGCTATGATATGACCATGCTTTTCCGTATTAACTATATTTTATAATGGTTGTTTCAGAAAAAAAAAAAAAATAAAAAGTTACTTATTGTTACTTAATATTTTAAGTTTAGTAACCAGTGTTAGTTTTCTGCAACTTTCCAACTACATATGTTTAATCTCCAGCAATAAATAAATAAATAAACAAATTTAAAAACAGCAGCGTAGTAGTCTTTTTTTATGTAATAATTCATTTAAACAATGTTTTTGAAAGAGATTATGTGTGTAAAAGAAGATTAGCAGTACAGAACAGTTGCTGCCACATGTTTATAATCTCCTGTCTGGTTCCAGATCTGAACACTGTTTAGTTTCCATTGAAAGACTTTTGATGTCTGTTAATAGGCCCATAGAGGAATAAATGTCATGATGATACAATGTGATCAAGCATTTGAGCTTCAGCAACAGAATCCATTTAGATAATAACTAGAAAGGAAAGATTTTAAGACAAATCTTATTATAGAGCTTACATACAAGTGAATAGACAGATAGACGGATAGATAGATAGATAGATAGATAGTGTGTGTGTGTGTGTATATATATATATACACACACACACACACAGTATATATAAATAGATATACAGTATACCTTGTACAGTAATATGACAATTTTCTCAGACTTATAACATGATGAATTATATAAAAATAATAATTCAACAGTCTGTGTGTGTGTGTGTGAGTGTCAAGTGTCATTGTAGACAAAGTACGGAGTGATTCCATCAGACAGAAATAGCAGCAGAGCTGTATAAAAGTCTGACACACACTCTGGCAGACAGACATCCAGACAGAAAAAGAGACAGACAGACAGACGAGTCCTCCCTCAAACTCAACGAGGAAAAGAAAAGAGAAAAAAGAAAACTATAAATCTTCAAAACAGTATTGACCAAAGGATCTTAGTAAGATCATTGACTGTCATTTAAGTTTTTAAGCCGCTCACAAACAGAAGTTAAAGATGCAGATGTGCACAGTCCTGGAGAAGAAAGGAGGATGTGTGGTTGGAGCCGAGCTCAGCTGCAGTGTGAAGGAGGAAGATCCAACTAAGAAAGAGAGTTACACCGCTAACTGGCGCAGCATCAATATGAAGACTCGAGCTGAGGATCGGTGAGTGCATAGACATTCACATACATCACATACAGCTAGATGGAAGCTAGATTTTTATGTATGTATTTGGGTATTTATTTAATTATTCATTCATTTAGAATTTATTGAATGTCAAGGATCTCTTTTAAAACATTCAGCATCTGCAAATAGCTTTAATTATGATTTAAATCATTAATTTTGTGTTGATTTTATATAGTCAGTTTACCTGAGCAGCAAAACTGCAAAAAACAATGTTTTCAGGTGACATATCTTGAATTACATTTGGCAAATATTTTTCTTGTTTAAAGCATAAATTCAGAAAATATTGCTATAAATTTATCAAAAAAAAAAAAAATTGCCAGTGAAGTAAGCAAATAAATAAACTTAAATCAAGAAATGTATTCAGAAAACATGTCTTAATATCTTTATATCTTATGAAATTCAATTAATCTGGCTTTAATCATCTGTAGATATTTTTACTTACAAAATGCTTAACAAATAATAATATTATTGTTAATATTTGTTATTATAATAATTAATAATAATATTGAGTTTTTGCAGTGCAGCTTGCATAAAATAATTTTAAACACACAATCAAATGTCAAAACTTTCATTCAGAATTCTCCATTTTTCTCTGTGCAGCCAATCGATGCTGATGTCAGACGACTCTCACCGGGAATCCTTGTCCCGTTACTGGCAGGCGCGTCCTCTCAATCAGGCCTGCCTATCAGGTGTTGTCAGAGTGGGCACTGTGGACACAGGTGTAAGGGAGCACCAGCTCTTACCCTACAGGAACACCCTGCCCCTGCCCATCTTCAAGGCTGCTGAGCTGGGTGTCCGCCTGGGCCGCGGAGCTCCACACACCCTGGAAGATCTCCCTCCCGCCCGGGTTCTCGACGGAGCCTGTCCAGACAAGAGACCATTGGAACAGATCACCAGGGACTTGCCATCTGTCAAACCCATGCGAATGGAGTTTGCCAAGGCACCCAGAGCCCTGGGCCGATCCATGTCTCAGGAGGCCCAGAGAGGCTGAAAAGCAGAAAGACAAATATGAGTCAAAGACTGTATGGACTATTTTAAATAATGAGACAAAAGGTAGAATGAAACAGAGGGTGTGAGCAAGTAGAAACAGGTTTTTAGGGATAGTGAAACAGCATTGAAACAGCATTGAAACCTCAAATGATGAAATGATGTTCATGATGGGAAAAGGAAAGCTGATGATCCTGATAATGATCTTGGCAACAAGGATAATGCTATGTATAGTGAATTTGAGTTGTAAATAGTTTTTGCTTTTTTGTATTGAGCATGTTTAAAATGCAGCAAATGTTATTTGTTTGCCATTCATTTAATGTGCATAGGTTCATTTTATTGAGCTCGTGTTAATGTTTTAAACACGCCATCAAGGCTGGTCATGCAAAATAATTGTTTAGTAACAGAGAAAAATATATATTTTTGTTAAAACATTATTTAACAAATAAGAATTGCACTATTTATTGACAGCTGGTATTTGTTGTTGGATTTATTGATAGTTGATATTTGCTATTTACCTTAATCACTTCAATAAAGTTTTATTAGTATAAAGTTGTTTTATTTTGTATTTGTATTATTATTATTAATGAGAGAAAGAAAGAAAGAAAGAAAGAAAGAAAAAGAAAGAAAGAAAGAAAGAAAGAAAGAAAGAAAGAAAGAAAGAAAGAAAGAAAGAAAGAAAGAAAGAAAGAAAGAAAGAAAGAAAGAAAGAAAGAAAGAAAGAAAGAAAGAAAGAAAGAAAGAAAGAAAGAAAGAAAGAAAGAAAGAAAGAAAGAAAGAAAGAAAGAAAGAAAGAAAGAAAGAAAGAAAGAAAGAAAGAAATACTCTGGGAGAAACAGGTGCTATTTTTCCTGAAACAGAATGGCAACATTCATCAGGAAAGGAGATCCTTCCTTTCCACAGCAACCATTAGCACGGCTACACTTTCTTCTTTAAAGGTGCACTACGGAGCTTCTGTCGCCATCTGTGGCCAAAACATAAAATTGCATGTGACTTGTGGAGATGGCTTATTTTTCCTAAACAGGTTCTTCTGATTGCCTGCACAAGATTAAAACAAATAGGCTACTAACCTTAAGTATAGAGTTAGTAGCATTTTGATGGATATTGTTTGTCACGATCGGACAAATTCCAGGATGATTCCAAGGGCCCAACGAGGGAGAGGGGTCCTGGAACGCGAGGGGGAAACAGGGACTCAGCTGTTCAGGGGGCCCAGAAACCATAGCGGCACTCCTGGGCCTACTACACGATCACCATATGAAATCCAATTTGACCAAGACCCACTGACAGAAACAAGAATGTCACTCATAGGCAAATATCCAAAAAATATGTCATCTGAACAAGTAAGTAACATAATCTGTCGTCATAGTATCCAAAACTTCTTTTCTCTGTTTACAGACATGAAGTAAACATGAAAGGACGCATGACATAAAAGAGAATTTCCTGCCAAATCCAACCCGACCATCAAAGTATAAATCAGCCTTCTGAGCTTTTTACTTGTCAAACTTTTTAAATGCCCCTGACTACAAGAATATTTTTGTCCGTTTACACTTACAGATCATGAAAGCATACAAACAAGGACTGTGCATATGTTCTGTATTATCATTATCGGTTCTCACAGGTGTGGGATGGGAAATGAAAAGAGGGATGGAATGGAATGTGAAGAGGCAGTCACGCTGTGATCTGAACGGACAGTGCTTTGGCATCTGCACTCTAAGTTTGTTCTTTATAGCAACACTTAAAAGCCGTCAGCTTCAGTTTATGGGAGTTCCAACATTATCGGTCTGGATGTTTTAGTTTTTTTACAGTAGTATATTTTGACAGAAAATGCACTGATTTCACTATTTTATTGTAACAAATCCTGGCCATTTTTACAGTGTTAAACTTTTTACAGGCTTCTGCACCCCTCCACTGATCCTTTAATCCTGCATGTTCTCGTTATTTCTCCTGTTGGTTTTTTCAGCTGCTGCAAATGTCCCCACACTCTTCCCTATATATCAGCTTTGGAAACTCAGCTTTGGAGTTTATTTCTGATTACTGGAACATTACATCTCGCAATTGATGATTATATTGATATGATATTGTACACTGTATTGTAGAAATTATTAGTTATTCAGGTGTAATTTGTGAGATACAAAGTAATTACAAGAAATTCAAAATTCTAATTACAAATTGCTAGTAAAGTTGCAGATGTGCAATGTAATGTTTTGGCTGCATGCCAGAAAAAAAGAAGCTGATGCTTTGGGGCCTCATACAACCATGGTCCATCCATGAACACCTTTTAAGCTGTATTATAAACAAAATAATTAAAATTAGTTACAATTTGGCCAAGTCTATATAAATCTTTACAACACGATTCTAGGAAACAGAGGAATGATTGGAACATCATGTTCATCCTATTTAATCATCAGCTTGAAGAGCATGTGTGTCCATGTGCAGTTGTGGTGGGGTGGGTTGTCAGCTGATCTTATTTTGACCCCCGTCTGTCTCCTGGAAGCTTATTGGTATGAACTGTCTTCACCATTATGTGCCAGTATCATTAATGTGTTTGAGCTCTAAGATAATCCACATAACCAGTATGTGGTATGAGTCAGTGCATGGCAACGCACACAGATAAACACTTATTTAGAGAATGAGTGTTGTTGTCATGTTTTCTGCATAGTGCATTTTTAAAATCCAGAGTGCAAGTTTATCTGTTTAAAACTAGTGCTAGTTAGTAGCTAGTGAGATACTACAAACAACGTGAATTATGTTCCTTTAAATTAATGTTCCACATGATTATAACTCCAGATGGAAAAGTGCACATGTTATTGGTGTGGTGTGGAGAATTATATTGCTTAAGAGGGCAGATCTGATAGAGATGTATCAGTCATCACAGCAACAGGCTGTACAGACACACACAGCCTGTAATCCACACCACTGCTCAAACACTTCTACTTTATGTAAGAGTGTGTGTCTGTATACACAGGGCACGGGTCTAAGTGATGACAGTGCACACTTTCTGCAAGTGAAGGGCAAAGACTATATTACAAAACATGCGTTCTTCTAACAGACACATGAGACCTAATACATGTGACTGAGAGTTAAAAACGCTTTGTAGATTAGTGAATTTCGAGAAACACACACACGCCCTCCTGTGGTAAGAGTAGGTATTTCTACACAACAGCTGTTTCTCTATTACACAGCAACATCTAAACTGTAATCACATTGTATTATGTGTATGTTAATATGTATATATTTATAATGGATATAATGGATATAAAATGTATATAGCTTGCTTGTCATAGCATGTAAAAAAAAAATTTTTAATTAAGCATGGTGATATGGACAATTGTGTTACATTATCATTGTGTTACATCATTAGTGACGATGACGGCTTCCTCCGTGGCGTGCTCCGCAGTTGTTTTTATGTTTTTGTTAGTTTGTCCTGTCTTTAGTTATATCCCTGCAATCAGTTTCACCAGAGACGAATTGCTGGACATTCGGCAGTACACACCACCCGATATTTCACCGGTTTTCGATTATTCTGATGTTTTGCTGTAGTCGGGGGAGCAGCGGCGCTGTTCAGACGCTTCAGGACGCGCAGACGGAGGAAGCGAGCCGGCGCCCTCGTGAAGCTCAGGCAGCTCAGATTCAGGACGCCGTTGCCTAGCATCCATCTGGCGAACCTCCGCTCTCTACCCAACAAAACGGACAAACTCCTTCTGCTCTCCCGGACAAATAAGGATTTCTCACACTCTGCTGCTCTGTGTTTCACGGAAACCTGGCTGAAAGATGTGATTCCGGACA
>NW_015544136.1:9874-10117 GCF_001515605.1 Sinocyclocheilus anshuiensis | reverse complement strand
GTGTACGCCAGATCTCTTGTGAGTCTTTTTTAGCTCCCCTTTGGTGCCACAATGATTGTTCATAGGGACCTGCTTGTTGCTGAATTAGAATTATATCCTCTAATTGAGGTGGAGGGTTGATAAGTACTACAGGTGCTAATACTGCTACTTGACACCCTGAAGCTTTTGTAGCTTCTAAATTTGCTGCATTGTTTCCCTTAATATCATTAATAACATAATAATTTCCCTTCTTGTGTGTCTGAC
>NW_015544136.1:9134-9505 GCF_001515605.1 Sinocyclocheilus anshuiensis | reverse complement strand
AGTCTTCGGGTTTTTCGAGTCGTTCGTTCATCACGTGACAGCCCCATAAGCTTAACCTATGCAGTCTGAGCCGGAAAGGTGCAAGAGGGCAAGGTGTGTGTTTATGGATAGATTGTTATAATATCTGCAACTGTGCAGTTCTTTGTCATAAATACAGTTTACGAAAGATGCATTTCCTCATCACACTACAGTTGTTTCCTCCAGCAAAAATGAAACCGCATACTTGATGAAACGATCATGTTGCCATTTTCATTTGAAAATGTAACTTTCAATATAATACATATTACAGTGCATGTGCAAAGATACTTGAGCTAAAGAAAGAGGGTTGTACTAGAAAAGCAAAAAGTAAAATGTTGTGTTTGTAACTACAA
>NW_015544136.1:8038-9108 GCF_001515605.1 Sinocyclocheilus anshuiensis | reverse complement strand
AAAATGTTATACCTATCTAAGCAATACAGTGGAATACTGCAATAAGTTTAGTAAACCATCCCTATTAGTCAAACATTTTTTTTATTTATATATATATTTTTTTTTTTTATTATTACCCTCATTGGGGACTGAGCCCCCCTAAAATGAAAATCATAGAATCGCCCCTGCACTACTGTTAAAGGGATAGTTCACCCAAAAATGAAAATTGTCATAATTTATTCAAGTTTTTACAAATTCAGTCCTTGATTCAAATTTTAAATTTATTTAAAAAAAAATGTGGCTTAATTGATTTGGTCTAAAGAGAGAAGAATTAATGACTATTTTCGTTTGAAGACTACATATAAAATAGCTACCAATATAAATGTTGGTAACTCCAGTTTGACTAAAAGTTGACAAAAATGCAATGGTGCAATGGTGGTCAATAAGAATAAAGCGCAGATATGCTGTTCTGAATATAAAAGAAAATACCTATGTCTTCACAGAACGGTCCACTTGGAGCAAATATTTTTCATCTGAAAATGTATTATATACAATATCCATTTAAAAAAAGAAATGTTGTTGAAATATTTTAAGGGTGCAAAGATAAATCAATCATGTTTATTAGATTTTAAACAACAATTGTATTGTTCAGAATTGACAATTTTCTTAATTTTTTGCCAAAAACTCCACTTGCTAGCATAAATGCTAAGAGCACATGGCATGATGAAATCATTATTAATAGACTTTTAAATAATATATAGTAATATATTATTAATATATTAATAATATATATATATCTATATATATATATATATATATATATATTGTGGTAACAGATTTGACACTTTAGTAACAGAGTTGACACAAGATTTACAGACACACATTTTTATAAGAAAAAAGTTTTGTTTTTTTTAAATAATGTTGTAGAATTGGTAAATGACTCTTTAGGGCTTTTATAAATAAAATGAATGAAATATTACCAAAAGAAAAGTACAATAAAATATTTTAATTACACAATGATACATGATGGAAAAAATACACTTACTAATTCGGACAACAAGAAATCATGATTTTCAGCTATGTAAGACATT
>NW_015544136.1:2330-6766 GCF_001515605.1 Sinocyclocheilus anshuiensis | reverse complement strand
ATGACTTCGGACACCAAATGTACCTGCAATTATAGAATCACTCACGTGATATTTTGAATGCAGTGCTGCATTTTCCAAGAGATGTAAGACATTTTGTGTGTGCAATTCTTGGATTTGTGTGTAAAGTTTTGAAAAAAAGAAGCAAAGTTTTGAAAATGTAAGCAGTTGAAAAAAATGTAAATGAGATTTGGATATAACACAGAAAAAACACAGCTAGACACAATACCATCCTCATGTTCTAGTCTGTGTACTGGCTGTTGGTTCTTTTACTGAGAAGTAACACTTAAAGCAAGTATTGCCAGCTTTACTAGCAGCAGGACCCTATGCTAAATTTACCTCTTGACAGTTTTTAGTACACTCCACTCACCTTTACTTCTGCATACTTCTCTAGTGCTTCTATGAGTTACAGACTGTCAGTTTGCCACCTACTGCCATTACCTGATGATTGAACACAATCATTTCATGCACAGGGTAATCCCATTTCACTGATTAACACATGTAAGGGAGACTGGGACTAGTTGTCACAATTTTTACTCCAGCCAATATTTATTTTGTTATATAGACAGGCATGCAAAAGTGATTCTCTGCAAAGAATAGGTACTACAGTATCTGTAAGTACAGGTGAATTAGGCAAATACAAATGAAGTTAGGAATTTTTGGTGGCCATGTAAGTGGTCGAGTGTATGTGTCTGTGGATATTATGATGCCACTAGATGGCATCAGTCCCTTGACATCAGGAATAGGCCACAAAAAGTAATTCTGACACCTTTGAGATAACAGGTATTGTAATATTGCAGACACATGTTTGGAGGAAGAGAGAGAATTTTTACAAACCATAAAAGAAAAATAACAAGGTTAATCAATACACTGAAATGTGCACATGCGGTACCAGTCTCATATAGTACAAAATTCCTCAGCCTCTTGTCCATCATTGTGATAGATGTGAATTAGATAAATGATTAGAATCACATTGTGAGATATAAAGGGACAATTGCAAGAAATAAAGTCTCAGTAGTGAGAAATAAAGTTACAAGTTATATTTTTATTTTCTTCCTGTTTCTCTGTTGTTTTGCGCCCTGATGGCTTGTTTGGGTTGCTATTAGGGCTGCACGATTAATCGCATGCGAGATTTAACGCGCATCTTGTCAGAAAGCCGGTTCTGTATCAGTGAACAACGGCTCTGTGTAGTTAATGCTGCTCAATGTGAAAGCCCACAGGTGATGGAGATTTACCGCCGATTACAGAACCGGTTTTACTGATAAGATGCGCGTTAAATATCGCATGCGATTAATCGTGCAGCCCTAGTTGCTATGCATTGGAGTTTTACAAATGTATCCTCTCTAATAAAGGTTTCTTATATACTAAAATCTATGCGAGTCCCTGAATCTGGAAGTATGTTCTCATTTCACAAGGAAACAACCACTAATATATGTTTCTATTTTAAACCCTTTGCAGAGTACCCAGATGTTCTCTTCAATAATACATTTGTTTATTATTGCCTTTTTATTTTATTTACTCAAAGGCAGATCTAGGTTCCATTGATTGATAGATTTGATGGAGAAAGAGATATAACAATCTAGTGTGACTACAACACTGTAATTGTGTGGTACCTGGATGTTCTGGAGAAGAAGAGATGGATCCAGGACGTTCAAAGGTGGGTAATAATAATGGTAATCATCAGGCTCCGCCTCTAAAACCATATTGATCCTTGCAGTCAGTTTACAACGAGTAGCACCATTGTAGCATTATACATGATTTTACACCAAAGGGTAAACATGGAAACATTAACATTTCAAATCAAAGTGAAATATTTTTGTTTATGCAGTGTGCAGAAAAAAAAATTGCCAGAAAAAAACTATACAATTACAGTTTTTTTGTTTCAAATGCTTACACACATTTTCAAAACATTGCCTCTTATTTTTCAAAACTTTACACACAAATCCAAGAATTGCGCACACAAAATGCAAAATACCTCACATCTCTTGCAAAATGAAGCACTGCATTCAAAATATCACAAACACATCTCAAAAGCAAACATTTGTCTTACGTTGCAAATACCTTTGCCATAATAATATATTTTGGATATATCACATACACACAGTTATTCAAAACCTGAAGCTCTTCTTTCATGAGCTCCTATGTACATTTCTGTTCAAGATTGAAAGTAATTGGCAGAGATTTTGAAACATTCACGGTTAACACGAATGCAAGATTGAAACCAAACTTTTTTTACTGTAAACATTTGTGGTTGTGAATACAGTATCACACAGTACAAAAGAAAATAAATACATCCACCATGTGTAGTTGTGTAGATGTGTATTTATAGGCCTTTTCTAAAGCTATGACTGCTTGGTGCAAGGGTGCCCAAACTCGGTCCTGGAGGGCCGGTGTCCTGCAGAGTTTAGCTCCAACCCCAATTAGACACCTGAACCAGCTAATCAAGCTCTTACGAGGCATACTAGAAACTTCCCAGCAGGTGTGTTGAGGCAAGTTGGAGCTAAACTCTGCAGGACACCGGCCCTCCAGGACCCAGTTTGGGCACCCTTGGCTTGGTGTTAAGTAAAGCATTGAGTGTTTGCACATGTGAGGAGTTAGTGTGAGGCACTGATGAATTAGTGTGGCATTTTGATTGGTTGTGTTTGAAAAAGGAAACCAAGATACTTCCTGTTAGATTTTTGTCTGTTACATAGAGAATTGTGTGTTTTGTTTTGCAAAAAGTATTTTATGAAATTGAAAACTGAGTCAAAGGCCGAGAATTAGAATTAGTGTATGGTTTAGCAGATTTGGTGTGTGTTTCTGGCTTTTCGAGTGTCAGGTTTCAGAAATTGTGTGACAAGTATAGATTTTGTGTGTAAGCAGTTGAAAAAAATCTATAACAATTTTATATATACTAAGTCTGGAGCCTTTGAGCGAACTGGGGACACAAACCCACTAGACCGTGGAGCAGAGGTGGGCCTGGACTGTGAAGCAGTGGAGGACCTGGACCGTGGAGCAGTGGCAGACCTGGCAGAACAGGGAGCCAAGGCGGAGCGGAAGACCACCACCGCAGAGCAGACTGAAGATCCCCATGGTGGAGCAGATGGAGCTGGAGACTACGAAGATGGCTCAGGCATAACTGGAACAAAAGGCACAGAGAGGTTAACAGCGGCCTCAACGGCCATAACAGAAATTTCACAAACAGCCTCCTTGGCCGTGGCTGGACAGGCAGAAAGTTCACAAACAGCCTCCTTGGCCGTGACGGGGCAGACTGTGAGTTCATGGACGGCCTCCTCAGTCTTGACAGGCCAGACTGTGAGTTCAGAAGTGGGCGCCGCCACCTCTGGAGGTTCTGCAGTGGAAGCCACCACCTCTGGGGCAGACTCATGGACAGGAAAGCAGTGTGCAACCCAGACACACAAAATGGCAACCGCCATCACGGGCAGAGCAGTAGACAGAGGGAGGTCCGCTGGGCCTGAGAGTGTCAAGGCTGTGAGAGACCACTGGGATGCCAGCCGCTCGCACTGACATCAGAGGTGGGTCCATCACACTGGCAATCAATCTCGTTTGCCCTGGCCCTTGGCCTGACAGGTCAAGAATCAGGCTTGACGGCCCTCTTGGCCTGGGACTTTGTCATGGTGGCCCTCTTGTGCAGAGGCTCTGGTCTGGTGGCCATCTTGTGCAGAGGTTCTGGCGTGGGAGGCATGACGCGAGCAAATCCTGACATGATGGTCGAGGCATAGAAGTAAATGCGGATCCACTCAACAGAAGGGCATGATCAATGTATTCCACCAGGGACCAGGGTATCTTTCCCCCAGGAAGCTGTGAGGAAATGGGTTCGTTTAACCCATGATGAAAAATGTCCTTTAATGCCACATCATTAAAGTCCACCAAATGAGCAAGTTCATAAAAGTCCGCTACAAAGTCCTTGAGAGGATGATTCCCCTGACGCAGACAAAGAAGGTCAACTGCAGGGTTCATGATTTGTGGTACTCGACGAGAGACAATGGCAACATGAGGGCTACTTATAACAAACAATACAGGTCAAATGATACAATCCAACCAATGAGAAACAAGACACATGACTAAGAAAACCAATAAAAACATGACACACTGAACAAAGGAAACAAGAGCATGATCACATGACAGGGTAGGGAAACACATGACAGGAACATGAAACATGGTTAAATATCAAAATAAAGTAAAAGAAAACCTAAACAAGAAACAAAACCCAAAAACCAGTGTGACACAGGGTTCACTCAGATAGTGGTGACAGCCACCCCTTACGAAAAAGAAGTTTATTCAAGTGTGCTATTAGTATACTTCTTTTAAACTAAAAATAGGAACGTATACTTTTAGTCTACTTTTTATGTACTTCTCAGAAATGGGCTTTATGTACTTCTCAGAAATATACTTAAAATGACATTTAAGTATACTTGACTTATACTTAGAAAAAGTCT
>NW_015544136.1:0-2105 GCF_001515605.1 Sinocyclocheilus anshuiensis | reverse complement strand
GGACAGCTGAAATTTAGCTCAGGAGCATTCATATTGCTTGTAGATGTTACTACACTTTGAGTGAAATTCACCTGTGGCAAATTCAATTGAATGGGTATGATTTGGAAAGACACACACATCCCAGACAGCAGACAGTTTCGGCTCAGATCCGGCCCACATCTGGCCCGCATGGATTTCACATGGGCCAGATGTGGGGCGGATCTGGGCCAACACTATGTTGCTGTCTGGGCGCCATCCGCGCATCACTACCAAGGAGTATTGAAATAGTACACTTACAAGTATACTACTAGTACACTGATATTTGTATACTTACTACATAAAGTATACTTAAAAATATACTTGAACTTTACTAAAGTATACTTACTAAGATAAACTTGAAGTATACTACTTTTTGGTAAGGGACACAAACAGAGGGAAGAAGAGAGCAGGGGCCCGTTTCAATAAGGAGGTTCAACCAATTCTAAGTTGAAACTCAAACTCTGAGTTGACTTACCCCGAGATGGGAAACTCTGAGTTTTCGGTTTCAGAACAGCTAAATTGTGTTAGTTCAGTCGAGTAGGTTGACTCTGAGTTTAGCGCGTGTACCACGACTATGAGAAGTCATGCTCAATGGAGCTCCGAAATTATGATTCACCATGGCAACAGCACCAACAAAAAGACGTCCGCATACTTCCGAGCCAATAAATAACTTTAATTCTTAAGCACTATTATAATATCAGAGGTAAAAATGGTAAATTATTTAACTAAATGTCATTTTCATGGTATCCCGGCAAAAAAAAAAGGAAAGAAAAAGAACGTAGCAGCATCTAAAAATTAATTATAAAAACACAATTCAATCAAGGTAAAGCTTTAAGGATAAAAGTTTCATGGGTGTAGGCTACATGACTTTACAAACATTTGACATATTAAATATCATTCAGTGTCTATTTCAATGCGCAGCAGGTTTTTCCACATAGTTTAACGCTCTTTCACATAGGCTTATTAAATATTCTCTAATCAAGTCTGTTACATTTCTTAATTAGAGTAATGAAATTAACAACTGACTTGTAGGCTACTCAGTCGACAGCAAGAAGGCAAAGGCTCACGAAATGGGGCGAGAACCTGCACCAGCACCACTGACAGATGAAGAGGACATGGTCAAGTAGAAGAATTTTAAAATCCGAAAGAAAAAAGAATAACTGTTGCTTTTGTATTTGTAGAAAATAAAGATGTAAAAATGGTAAATTATTTAACTAAATGTCATTTTCATGGTATCCCGGCAAAAAAAAAAGGAAAGAAAAAGAACGTAGCAGCATCTAAAAATTAATTATAAAAACACAATTCAATCAAGGTAAAGCTTTAAGGATAAAAGTTTCATGGGTGTAGGCTACATGACTTTACAAACATTTGACATATTAAATATCATTCAGTGTCTATTTCAATGCGCAGCAGGTTTTTCCACATAGTTTAACGCTCTTTCACATAGGCTTATTAAATATTCTCTAATCAAGTCTGTTACATTTCTTAATTAGAGTAATGAAATTAACAACTGACTTGTAGGCTACTCAGTCGACAGCAAGAAGGCAAAGGCTCACGAAATGGGGCGAGAACCTGCACCAGCACCACTGACAGATGAAGAGGACATGGTCAAGTAGAAGAATTTTAAAATCCGAAAGAAAAAAGAATAACTGTTGCTTTTGTATTTGTAGAAAATAAAGATGACCAAATAAATTGTGAATAATGTATAGTTATTTAACAGCTGTGGTGGTGGTTACGGCATCTCGTACTACCCCTCCATCTGGCATCCTTCCATACAGTAATCTGATGCATTTTCAGAAGGTGCGATGGTGGGAATATGCGTGTCATCAATGCATCCAACCACACTGGAAATCCTGAAGAAAAATCTAATTATTGGGTTACTAATAGAGGTCGCAGTAAGCTGTTATTAAAGGGGTCATATGATGCTGCTAAAAAGAACATTATTTTGTGTATTTGGTGTAATAAAATGTGTTTATGCGGTTTAAGGTTCAAAAAACACATTATTTTCCACATACTGTACATTATTGTTTCTCCGGGGGAATTCGTGGCCTAATGGTTAGAGTCGGACTCGTAACCCAAAGGTTGCG
>NW_015544135.1:927865-954841 GCF_001515605.1 Sinocyclocheilus anshuiensis | reverse complement strand
GGAAGAATTGACAATAAAGCAGACTTGACTTGACTTGACTAATAATCAACTCACAACAATTGCCCATTTATGTGGGAACAGCCTGGCCGTCTATAGAGTCACAAAACAGCCAATCAACTTCTCCTAATCACGGTGATGTAAAAAAATGTAACTAATTTTTAAAAAAGTGAGAAAGGAGGGTAAATGTTTGCCACATTCTGTGCCCAGATGACTGACTTGCATATACAAAGCGAAAACTTCACAATACTGCGGGCTTCTCCAACAAAGCAGACTCTGTGTTCTGCACAGACTCTTGCAGTCCACATGGTCACAGCTCTGGGACTCACATTTGGGGCTGGGCTTTTGACGTTTTACGGGAATTTTTGTATAAACACTCACATTCGGCATGTAGCAGTAATGGCTGCCACTCTCGCTCAGCTCTGCTATTTAGGGGAAGCGTCTGCTATAAGGTAAAGCACTCTGTGTGAGAGTTCAGAAAGGAGAAAATAAAAGACAAACAGATTCATCTAGACCACACATGCTTTTTAAGGAAATCTGGCATCCTTGTTGCTCATGAAGAAGGCAAGCTGAAGTGCTATAGGCATGCTGAATTGGGAACGTTATGCAGAGCGCCCTTTCGCTACGGTTTCAAAACAAATAAAAATAGAAATGTGGTCAACCTGGGACATTATCAGCAGCAGGCGGAGAGCGAGCAAGGAGAGACTCCTGGTCAGATATAATAACAGCACAAAGTTTGTTCCCACTCCAAACAGTGGCAGAGTGTTTACATTAGAAAAGGGGACAAAAAAGCAAATCCGTCAAAAGGTGCCTGTGAAACCTCAAGCAAATGAAGGGGAAAGGAATGTCCAACCAAGCTTGTTTACAAGTATGTACATGTTTGGCATTGGTTTGCATGCAAATCACATCATATGAGAAAAAGTTCATTACTTCATGTAAGAGAATTCTGAAACAACTTCAGTCAATATAACCAGCCATTCTCAATTCATTATAATTCCCAAATCTTCAAAAGTTTGGGATCAGGATGATTTTTATTTCAAGAATTTAAAGAGTTAGTTCACCCAAAAATGAAAATTCTGTCATTAATTACTCAGCCTCATGTTGTTACAAACTCGTAAGACCTTCGTTCATCTTCAGGACACAAATTACGATATTTTTGATGAAATCCAAGAGCTTTCTGACCCTGCACAGACAGCAAGGCAACTGACATGGTCAAGGCCCAGAAAGGTAGTAAGGACATCGTTAAAATAGTCCATGTGACATCAATGGTTCAACCGTAATTTTCTAAAGCTAAGAGAATACTTTTATAGAATATTAAACCTTTTACAGCATTGATAATAGCACCAAATCAGCTTTTTTTTACATTTTAAAATATATTAAAATAAAAAATAAAGTTTTTGATCACACAATCCCACAACAATCCCAAACATTTGAACGATATTTGCATGATATTCCGATGATAAAAATAAATGTATAATGGGACTTGATTTTAACATTCAGGTTTTATTGAATTAGGGTGAAAACTGGTCTTTATATGGTTGAAAAAAGTAAGAGGGCTGGATGACATCAGCTGAAAAGGAAGTCGTTTTAGAGCAAATTTATTATTTTTGATGCCAGATTACAAAGACGAACAATTTTGTTCACTAATGCACACAATAGAATCATTCACAATGAGACTAACAGTAATTAGGGTAGCTTTTTGATGTTGAAAAGTAAAAAAGGTACATTAAAGGTAATCAGGAAAAAATAAGAAAGAACAAGTGATTGGCTTTGTGAGCTTTGTTCACTTGTTATTATCATCTAAGAGGGGATGTGAGTGCTCACTGCTTACATACAAACAAACACTCATTCAACGCGCAAATACACAACAAACTACATCTTAATAAATGATGATAGAGAAGGGAGGGTTTCAAAGGCCTGCAGTGTGTTTATCTGCCTGCATAGTCGACCCTCAAACTTAAGTACCAACATAGATGAAAGGCAGTCTAATGCACCTCCAGCCCCCACGAGCCGCTAATGGTTGACAGAAAACAGACAGGAGGAGATTGGATGGGTAGTTGTACACAGGATGCTTTAACTGGATGCCCGATTTCAAAATAGACTTGCCAGCTTGTACGCAGTCACCTCTACTCTCACATATACGAATGGCCAGAAGGTTCTCAAGATTGCTTCATGAACTTTATTGGGCTCAAGATGGCTTGATCAATATTTACTGAGGCCCATACCGATACAATCCTGTGTGTTACTAAAATGGATGTGGGACTGATGTCAGAACGACGTCATAAAGTCGAGGCAACATTGTTTTCCAGCGGCTGATTTATGTGTAATCTGCTCGATAGAGCTCTTAAAGGGCCAAATCAGAGACCTGTTTCAGACTAGGAATGCAGCACAGCTATGAGTCAAACATCCTTGAGAACCTCAATTAATTACAGTATTTTTGACTGATTCTTTTGCTTTAAGGCAACTGTTTCTGTACTTTGTAACTGCTCTGGTAAATGCAGGAACAGTTTTTCTATCCTTGCCAGCAATGATTTTTTCTGAGCTTTAGATAAAGTGCTCTTAGGGGATGCCTTTGCATTCAAAAACAGCTAGACGCATTCAAGCGGAACGAAGCTAAATGCAGGTGTCAATCAAAGTGACAAACCTGACAGCACCTAAAGCAATGAATAAAAAGTAAAGGAAAAAATATTCATTAAAAAAAAATAGAGTAGATTTACTTAAAAACGTGAACATAAATGTCACTCCAAAACTAACGAAAAATAAAATTAAAAAAATGAATCTGAGTTTTGATCGATTTTTTTAACAGAATCTTAACGAAAAAAATAAAAACACTGCACTCAACTTTAGTTTTGGGTGCGTAGATCAATCAGTAGCATCACTTTCAGATAAAGGATCCGCACTCGTTGTTTCTTCTTAATGACTTGCTTTCATTCTAAGGCACATGAAATACAGCACGTCACAGATCAGCTCTCAAACGAAACAAATCTCAGCCAATTTCAGACTGAAAAGTGGCTGATTCCTGTGCAATCAATCCTTCCAACCCTTCACCATTCATCACTCCATAAATCACAGATGAGCATATTAATAAAAGAAAACCACGAAGGCCGCAGACGAGGGGGAAATTCTCCCACAAAGCCTTCTTTCTTTCACTTGACCCAGCAGTGGATATAGCCTTGCTGTTGTGCACTCGAGAAATGTCTAAATTTATCTGACACAGTAAATGTCCGGCAGACAGCTCAGAAAGAGTGTGTGTGTGCTGACACAGGAGCACAGCTGTGATTCTCCTGACCTTTATGTCGCGTGGTGGGGTTGTCCCGCGTTCGCCGCTCTCTCCCATGGGAAACACAGACATCTCGGCCTAGACAGAGCACTGGCTGGCCATCAACACCACACACGAAGACACACACACACTCTTAGCAAAGTTCAGGATATTTAAGGACACATGAGAATGGATTATCACCCATTAATGAAGCATCTAACATCTGGCACACCTTCAGTATCTTGAAAAAAGATATGACGCTGAAGGTGACAGTCAGAGAAATATGTCAGTCCTGTCATCGACTGATAAGCCAGCTTCCTAAAATATGCACAACCTGGAAGTAACCAGGTGAATCCACATCCACCAGACCAACGATGGAAGGCACCGCTCACCCTTGGCAAACTAAACCTTCATCACGTGCCAACTGGTGATTCCTACGAGAAGCAGAGGCCGGCCAAGGAAGTCCCCATCTGGCAGAAGGGAACCGTGCCACACACCCACTGCCACCTGTGCCCATTCAACAAGACACTGACAATGACAGACAGCCTGAGGATGATATAAGAGCGAGAGAAAGAGAGAAAAACAGAGTGCAAATGTAATGATATTAAAGCTTATGTTAAAGCTACAGTACGTCGTTCAGTCATACGTCATACTTAACAGTTATGAATTTAAACAAACCCCTTTTAACATACACTGTTGTTCAAAAGAATGGGGTTGGTAAGATTTCTTAATATTTTTGAAAGAAGTCTCGGTAATACTTTATTTTAAGGTGTCCTTGTTACACATTACATGTACTAACTATTATAATAACACTTAACTATGCATATTTACATGCAAACAACCATAAGCCAAACCCTAATCCTAACCCTAACCGTATAGTAAGTACATGTAGTTAATTAATATTACTCAGTACTTAAATATATAATTGCACTGTAACAAGGACACCTTAAAATAAAGTGTAACCAAAGTCTCTTAGGCTCACCAATGCTGATCAAATTATGCACCAAGAGCTTGTAACACTCCAAAGAGAAAGGAAAAATTGAAATCGCATCATATGACCCCTTTAAAACAATAATAATGTGAAATAATATTTTAAAATAACTGTTTCCTCTTTTAATATATTTTAAAATGTAATTTATTCCTGTGAAGACAAAGCAGAATTTTTTAGCAGCCATTACTCCAGTCTTCAGTGTCACATGATCCTTCAGAAATCATTGCTGCTTTAGAAATATTTTTTTATTATTAATAATATTGTTGGCAACCACCAACAACACCACAGCAAAACACGGCCAAAAATTATACACAGGCAGTCGCTCCCATTTTCTTCAGAAAATATAAAAATCCAGTTATTTCTAGTCAGTTGATGTAAAAATTACACACTACATCTTTAACTATTTCAAAAGAAATACACACAAATAAATCAAGGCGAAGCAATCATAGTGATTCAGGGCAGGGTTAAAGAGGGATTGAGCTTATCAGAGATATTCCAATGAGCTGAGTAACTCCATATGATTTCCTTTATAATTTTATGACTGCCTTTCATCTTCACAGCACATACATGCCTGCGGAGACACTGAACTCCCTCACACTTCCCGCACGTTCTTACACAATAATGAGCTCGAGTATTATATGTTCACGCACACCACACGCACATTCTATGAATCAAGCATGTGGCCTCTCTCAAGGAGGGGAAAAAAAGCCATACATGAACACAAAAACTGACATATGGCTTGACTTTAGCTTGACACACACTGTTACTAAAACAAGCACACTCAAGCGTGTGAATTTTGAACTTTTAGGATGTGCCTAAAAGTTAGTTAGTTAAAAGTAGGTTAGTTATTCTAACCAATAAAAAATCATTTTAAAGAAGCTCTTAGCCACTTCATTCAGAAAGAAAGAATGAGGGCTTGTAAAACTCAATCCTTTGCGAGGATTCGCTGTGCTGGAGGCAGTCAGGGACACTGGAACTAATGCGAAAGACAGGTGGCACCACACTTAAGAAAGGATACGTGAGTAACTTCACCCCTGGTCATGAACTCCTTCCTGTCAGCTGCTCTGCCCTCTCGATCCGCTCGAGTCTCGAGAACCTCCTCCGAGTCCTTCAAATCAGGAATCAAATCTCTATAACTTCTCTTTCTGACAACATAAGGTCACACCACATCCATTAAAGATGCAATCCATCACTGAAGCAACTGACAGGACACTTGCAGCACCGAGAAAGCAGGTGCCGTCACACAGAAAGAGTGCTTTTGGGTGGCCGTGGCTCGCAATGGCCAAATCTTGTTTGATTAATTAAAAGATAAGTTCAAACACAAATAGTGTTTTAAAAAAAAATCAATCATAATGATAATAAATTACAATGTCCTGCATAGGGGTGGGTGATTGGAACAAAATCTTATACCACGATATGAGAAATTTTATTTCACAATAACGATATATAGAATGATATAGTTATTTTTGCTTTAAAAAAGTATTTTATGATATCAACATTTTTGATACCATAGAAATTTAATAATTCTTGTCATCAGTGTCAATATCACAAAAAACTAATACCAGCCTATATAAAAAAAAATCTCAAGCTCACTGAAGACAAGTACGATTAAATAAGAATAAGAAACTAATTACAAGAAATAGTACCAAAAAAAACTACAGTAGAACAAATAAATAAGAAATGCAACATACATTGTATAAAGTTCTTCACTGTGTAAATTAATATACAGTTGCACGTGTTTTTGTTTCTTAGCTGTTTGCTTTCCCTTAATACCTAAATTACTGTGTTTTTACAAGTATACTTGCAAAGACGGGTATTTTGACACATACAAGTGTTTGTATTTAACCGTTCAAGGCTTATAAAGCAGCAAAAGTAACTCCATTCAATACTAACCGTCTTCATGTGCACGTGTCTTTCTGACAGCGCATGTACATAGCGAAATGAGTTCACTTTCTCTGCTGATTGCATTTCAACGGCTTAAAATCACTTGTTTTTAAACCGCACAGCAACATCACGTGAGCATAGGGCTGCACGATTATGACAAAAATCATAATTGTCGATTATTCCCTTGAAATTGTAATTGTGATTATTAATTACGATTATCACAATTGACATTGAATGATGTTTATACCATTGTTTGATGCAACTGCATGCCGTATTTTTATATGAAAATAAACAAGCTGAAAACACTCTAACTGAAAAACTTTTAGTGCTTTTCTACAGTATTAAGCCTCAAATGTCAACTATACATCAGATTGGTTTCTTTAAATTATAAAAAAGTAAATATATGAATGGTATTATAATGTTATACTAAAACTAAAATTAAAATAATGGGAAAAACCCTTAAGATAACATGTAGAAAGAAAAAAACACATCTTAAGCACGCAGAATAACATAAGTGGACTTTGAACGATTAATTGCCGCTTTGAACGATTACGTAATTGTGGCATCCATAATTGTAATCGCGATTAGAAATTCGATTAATTGTGCCGCCCTACGTGAGCATGTAACCGCGATAAAGACAATAGTCCAGCATCTCTACCGCTTGACAAATTTCTAGCGGTTAATCATGTCTACCGGTATATCGTCCACCCCTAGTCCTGCATCATAGTTGCTAATTGAAATCCAATACTTATTTCTTTATAAATTTGTTTTATTATAGAAAATAGTGAGATTTATTTTTGTTAATTTATTTATTTATTCTACAATCTCACTATTTTCCCTCACACAGTGACAAATGAGGCAAATCATCATATCTGGGGGTCCTTGGCATCAAAATGTAAAAAAAAAAAAACAATACTAATGAACTGTGCCACTTCTCCATTCAACTGCCACAAAATAGTGTGTGTATTCAGACGGATGGTGCCACACTATGCCAGCTCTGCCAACTAGCAGAGAGGACACCCACATTGGCGGAGAGAGCATTCGTCATTCCTGCCACGTAACCTGGACTGAGAAGAATCTGACATGTTGTGGACATGCCAGGCCCCCTGAGCGCTCCAAAAGGAAAGCGTAGTATTCTTGCTGATTTTTATGAATGAGTGTCGAGAGTGGCGGATGAATCACAACTTCTGTTCAGAGCTAGCCAGAAGGCAGCAGCCAGATCCACGCACATACACACAAAACGTATGCCTACATTCACTGCCTTCCTCATACAAAGCCACCAGACGAGACACACAAACACAAAATGTGTAGGGTGAAGATACGGCTGTATGAAGTGCGTGGGTACGTGTCTGTGTAGATTTAGCAGTCGACAAAAAGAGTCTCTGAACACAACCTCAACTTCCTAAAAAGAAATCCCACGATTCTCTTCTCTGCATTAAATAAAAATCACAAACCCTGGAGCTATTCAAGCATTTTTTCTGCATGTTTAATAGTCTATAAATTCGGAAGCATGACTATGTATATAAGGCAATAAATATATGGAAACTCATGAATGTATAGATGCTTGTTTTAATACTCCACAGCTGCTTCAATCACATGGCAGCAGCCATAGAAACAAATGCCTTTGTCGTTTCATTCACACAACGGCATCCATATGGTAACTGAAAATGTCCTGTAGAGTAGCACAATCGCTCAAATATATAACTGAGACTATGATTTGCATTATTGTACCTTAATAGATCATTAGATTCCTTAATAAATTATTTGATTTGATGCAATGCAAGTTACTTTGGATAAAATATAAGTAAGCATATATATAAATATCATTACATAATTCCATTTAGGTCTAGTGGTTGACCGATATTGGTTTTTTTGACAGCCGATGCTGATGCCGATATCTTAGAAAGCAGGGGGCCGACAGCCGATATAAAGCCGATATAATTTGTTTTTAGTTTTAATTAATATTTAAGAAATTTAAAATCATTTGACAATGGATTAAAAAATAAACGTGTAAAAAAAAGTATTTTTCACAAATAAATAAATATTTAATAAAAATATAATTAAAAAGGACGTAAACACTGTAACCAACAGGGCACTCAGTATTCTGGGAAGTTTGTGTGCATTGGGAATCATATTTTTCAAATAAAGCCAGGGTAAAACTCATTTTACATACAGCACACAGAGAAAATGACATGAATATGACAGTGGGCAAATGGATAAAGCGCAGCATAATTTGAAATCATGAGTTTAAAGTTTAAAGCATTCAATTCACACGGACCGACCGTCACACAGAGAACACGCGATCATGCTGGATAAAAATGCAAACTTCACAAGATCTCACAGCTGGATTCGATTAAGTTTGCAAGGTTTGTGAAATTAAATGTTCATTAGTCATTCAAAGATTTGTTTAAATGATATAAATGCGTATTTGCTTAATGCTGACGGCAAACAAGAAAGTATTATAATGTTTGCCTTTCTATTACTAATAATATAAAAGCAATTGTTATAATACTTTTTGTATACATTAATTCCTTTGTTTGAAATCTGATTATTAGACAGACTTCTATCCATATTAGACAGAGAACTGTTAACAAGAGCAAGAGGGAGAATGTGAGCACTGTGTGCTCTCAGCGCCGTCAAAATCAAAGTCCAGCCTCGAACACATCGGCCAAGCAGAAAAACTTATCGGCCGATGGCGATATTTGAAAAATGCCAAATATCGGCCAATATATCGGCCTTGGCGATATATCGGTCGACCACTATTTAGGTCTAATCAATATCTAGGTCTAGTGTTCAGTTCAGTAACCAATCACAGACCTGATAAGAAGCATTTAAATAAGCTAATTAGTAATGGCAACTTGTGTAGTGTATTCCAGCGTTTAATAAGCAGATTCCTAGGTTTCACTTATACAGAAATAAAGTGGTAAAGAAACATCACCTGACACTTAAATAACACAAAAATAACAACAGTGATTACAATATTTAGGCAAATGATCATCAGTCATAGGTTTTGTTACAGTTGTGCAGCTCTAATGCCCTCCATGGTTCACAAATCCAATAGAATCCAGTAAAACAGAGCAGGAATAGCAGTTGTGAATATACTGATTTTGTCGTCTTCAGTGTCAAGTCCAGTTCAGATCACTGTAAAAAGATCTGATCAGATTATTGAAGGGGATTTTTTTATGTCCAGAAGGAAAAACAGACAGCATGTTTGCAACAAGAGAATGACAGTACACCAATTAATTTCGTTTACTTGGTTACATATTAATAAGCAAACAAGTTTGCCTTCTCAGCAGATGGAAATGAAAGACGACCTGTTTTCTAGATTTCTTCACAAAGAGCTTTAGAAAAACATTAGACATGTAAAACCTCCCACACATGTCTGGGCAAGGCCAGTGATTACACACACAACCTACAGGGATGATACACTGGACACAACATCCTCCTGACAAAAACGGACACCACTCCTCGACACCCCCGTGTCTTGTTTTCTTGTGCTTCTCCTTTATCATCCTAAAACGCATTGACTTGGACTACTGAAGTCTATTCTAATAACACAAACACATCCTGATCTTCACATAGCATCATGTATCTGTTTCTGTCATTACAGCAGGCAAGAGAGCACAGCAAGCCATTTAAAGAGGATTTCAAAATTTCCAAACATCCAGTGACATCTGCAAAACTGTAAAAGTCTTTGCTTCAGAGCCAAACTACTCCATTGGTACATCAGCCTCATACTAAAGATTTCTAAATCGACAGACACAGGGTCCAAAATTATCTTTTTGTTACAAAAACAGGGGAGCTACCAATGGGGGAATTAAAATATAAACATTCAAGATAAACTTATGATCATACATTTTCCAGTAAAGTGAAAGTTGTGACACTTGTGACTGATATTTTCTGTATGATGTTTTCTGTATGTCTTTGATTTGAATGAGTCGCATTATATCAGTGAAGGTCAGACAGACAGACAGATACACACAGATAAGAGACTGAAAGACTGACAAAGAAAACTGTCTATTTATCAGACAGACAGACAGACAGATAGACAGATGATAGATAGATGTGTCTATTTATTAGACAGACAGACAGACAGATAGATTTCAATAGATAGATTGTAAACTGTCTGTGTCTAGGCCTATTTATCAGACAGATGATAGATAAACAAATACTGGAAGTCTAAAAGACAGACAGACAGACAGACAATCAATAGACAATAGATACAGACAGACAAGCAAATATAAATAAATATATATAGATAAACAGACAAATGCATACATAAATAGACAAATAGATAGACAAATAGACAAACAAACAGACAAAGAGATAAGATAGAAAGATAGACAAACTGAATGATAAATAGACCGATCAATGGACAGATATAGATAGGCTGACAAGACACACAGCCTCACTTATATAAGAGCTGAGTTGACCTAGATCATCTGGACTGACCAGGACTGAACGTCACAAAAACAGAAGCACTCATGACTAAACACTGAGCTCCGTTCTGAAGAGAGGGTCAGTTTAGTCGTCATTAGACGGCACTATCTGAGCTGATCTGCACTTTACACAGGAAAGCTGCAATCTGCACATTATGTGCCACAGCTGAGGAATGCGAACAATCCCAGGTATGTGAGCCATAGAGGATTCAAAAAGGTTTGATCAGACAAATCAGCTAGCCTTCGGGACAACAACAGGAGCTTGCATTGTTGTTTGGGGTTGTATAGCAGCCCTGAAGCCCAGGGGGCTCAGACCCCGATATCCAACAATCCTCTCCCCCTCCCCGTCTGGGGTATGCAAGCGTATTTTTCAGGGGAGGGAAGACATGCTTGTCTGGATCAGAGTGACCTCAGGGGCCCATTCAGATCAGACCACAGAGTAGGTGCAGTCACGAAACCCACACACACACACACACACACACACACACACACACACAAAGAGCACAAACATGCGATGTCAGCAAGGCCACAAGCGAACAAACAACTGGATGGGTCACTAGAGTAACAGGCAGGTGGGCGGTGGGGCCAGGAGTGTAAACAGTGAGAAGAGCTATCTAACGGCTAGAGCTGTTAACAGCCCGTGATAAGAGCCCCGGAAGAGAGAGAGAGAGAGGAGGAAATGGCAGTAAAACTTTTGAGAGTAGACATGTGCCGGTATTCGGTAATGCGATATATCACGATAATGAATATGCACGGTATTGTTATCGTGGTCACTTCAAAATACAGAGAATAATTATAACAAATTATTCAGAATTTTGAATGCATTTTAAAAATACTTTTCCCATCAACTGGTCACAATGCACAACATCACTGTATGCTGCGTCACAGACGCGTGTGCACTCTGATGTAAACAAGCACGGAGGAGAAGCGCATGGCGGAATGCGTGAGAGACGCTCTGAATGAAAACACATTCACTTTCTGATATATCACGGTAATGAATATGCACGATATTGTTATCGTGGGCACTTCTAAATACCGTGAATAATTATATATTACAAATTATTACGAATTTTGAATGCATTTTAAAAATACTTTTCCCATCAACTGGTCACAATGCACAACATCACTGTATGCTGCGTCACAGACGCGTGTGCACTCTGATGTAAACAAGCACGGAGGAGAAGCGCATGGCGGAATGCGTGAGAGACGCTCTGAATGAAAACACATTCACTTTCTGACAGTAGATGGCGCTAAACATAATGCAGCGGTTACCCCGGAAACCACGTAAACAAAACAGCTTTCTGTTTCTGAAAGGTGTTAAAAATGATTTAAACAGCCATTCAGATTTGTGTATTTGCTATGGTGTTCATCACAGTGCCAAATACAGTACCTTAATATTTAGACTTAATAGGCTTTCAAACTTTTTTACATTTTAATCTGGACTACAACATGCCCTAGATATTGTTTGAAGTGATAGTGTTTTGATTCTTTATTGTTCGGTCAAACTTTACATTAGGGCTTCATTAATTAACATTAGTTAATTCATTAGTTAACAAACTGCCAAAGAAAGATTCTTCTAAACATTTGTTAATCTTAGGTAATTCCAATATTTAATAACACATTGTTAAAAATAAAAGTTGCAACTGTGTTATTTAATGAGCTAACATGAACTAAGAGTTCTGTTTTTTTTTACAAAGATTAATAACTTCTGTAGCAAATGTAGCTATTGCTCATTATGAATGTTAATGCATTAACTAAGATTAACTAAAGAGATCTTATTGTAAAGTGATACCTATTGGTCTTTATAATTCTTTTGCACTTTAATCTGTGTAAAATTGTAACTTTATACATTTTTTTGTGTATTGCTTTATTGTATTTAAATTTTCAGTTATTTTTGTTATATAAGAAAAATGTTATTAAACCTGTTATACTGTATCATGACAGCACTTTTTTGCAGCTACATTTTAATACTGTGATAATACCGTATACGTGATAAAAGCATTATCAATTAATCGCAACATGAAAATTTGATACCGGCATATCCCTAGGTGAGAGAGGCCGTAAAGAAAAAAAAAAAACAACAGACAAAGTAAGTTGGAAGGGAGGAGAGGTTGGCGGGCAGGAGGGAGGAAATTAAGGAGGGCTGACGGTTCACTCCCCCTCACTGAGGAGTCTTGTTTTTGTGCTTGTACACTTGACATTTCTGTGACATTTCTCCTCAACACTTTGCCTCACATGGACCTAGGAACGTCCATTGGATGCCTCTTCCCTACAGTTCCCCCCTCCTATTCCCGCCATCAACCAACCTGGCATTGCAAAACTTTTCCGAAGACAAAGAACAGACACACACTCACAGACACACACAGACTTACACTACAAACATAGCACTAATCATACCTACAGTCACCACCAGGGGCTCTGTTTAGACTTTACAACAACATTGTCATTTTGGTGTCAGCATTATAGTAAAACGAGTTTCTACAAATTATTTAAATAAAAAAAATAAAACATTAAAGTCAATAAACATTAAAAAAATTTGATAATGGATAGGCAATCAGAATAAATGATTTACATACCAATCGATAAACTTTTTTAAATTCAGTTGATGTAAAAAGATACTTGTTTGATCTTCAGCTGACCAATCAGCAGAAAGGGGTGTTTAAATCGAATATTGAAGATGTTTATTCATTTTTCTACCCCTGAACGTAAAATGAAACTGAATTCTTGTTTTTCGTTTTTTTGGGAAAAATAAATGAAAAAAAAATTAAAAGGAGACATTTTTCTACTTTCAATATTAAATTAAAAAAAAACTGAATGAATGATACACGGATTCAACAGCTTTGGTTACATACAATAATAAACAATAATGGTCATAATAACAGTTTATATGCCATATAGCTTAAATAAATTTTGTAAGATTTCCAATTAAAAGTTCTTTCAGACAACTGAATTGCTTTATGTATTCAAAGGCCAGATTGAATTGTTCACGACATTAGAAATGAACTCAACAACTTTTCACATCCACTTTGAATAAGTTTTTTTCCTGAATGAAATCAAAATCCATTTCCTTATTACCAGAGCTAGATTATCCAAGTCATAAGCAGGTTAGCAAACATACATATCCAGTCAGCGTGAAGACAAACACTGCAAATGGAAATTGCATTACAAATGGAAATTCCATAGACTCCAGATACACACATACACAGAGGTGACAGTAACAAGCGCATGCAAGAACAGGCAAGGAATGCTTTAATGGTCTTACATTTCAGAAAAAAGCAAACAATAGTGCTGCTGTGGACACCCTCATCTCATAACAAACACGCAAAGTCTCGCGCACATACGCAAGAGTTGATCGCTGATTGGTCGCTGACAGCAACCCTTGGTGCAGTAATTAGAGAGAGAGGACTGATCCAAATTGACTACAAAACCACTGCGTGCCCTTGAAGAAACATCTGTGCACAACAAAAACAAGGCAATTATGCCGAAGGGTGGAGAAGACTGTCCTCTACAGAGAGCCAGACGGGCTGCAACGAGTGACACAGAGAGGCTACGCCACCATCAAGTCACACAAAATTCTCTGTGATTTGTGAATCGTTCTGACTAAATCATTAGAAAGTACTGGTTCAAAGCAAAAAAATATGCTCACAGGTCAGGCATCACTTGCCTTCATCACCCACAATTCATTCTTATTCTCCTCCACTGTAGAATTAGTTTCTACAAGAATGGCCTCAACTTTTTTGAAAACCTTCAAGCTCCAAGTCAACATGAATCGGTCTTCACAACCCACTTTTATTCAGTAATGTGAACCATTTCAGTGTAAAAGGATTTGCATTGGGGGAAAAAAAGTAAGGCAGGACTTTGGCAGGATTTGATTGTGAAAAGTGGTTTCTATATGTAAGGTGGTTGAAAAATAAGTTAGCATAAATGAGGGCTTGTTGACATCCGCCAAAATGAATTAATTCATTCATTCATTACATTTACATAGCGCTTTTCTAAGCACTCAAAGCGCTTTAAATTGTGAGGGGGGGATCTCCTTATCCACCACCAGTGTGCAGCATCCACCTAAAGTTGAAGTTTCAGAATGGATCAAGTGATTACGCTGTTAAAAAGTTAATGAATATGAAGTTCATTCAAATGAATCATTCACTGTAAAACCCAAAACACAAAGAAAGTAAACAGGGTCCATTTTGAGTTCATGTTGACTTTAAGTGTGTTTGAAACCAGCTTTGCGTCATTCTCAACACGACAAAACAACTCAGTGGAGGAAGTTTATACAGTACGCCCCTAAGTTCCCTCGTCTATCCTTGTCATTACCTCTCATGAGGTTTAATCTTTTTCACCATTCAACATTTGCGCCTCAAGAACAAGGCAAGCTGGCGACAGTAAGAAAATGCTGGGGTTTTGTAGACAAATAGTTGATTCCTTTGAAGCTCCATGTGGAAACATTGACGGGAAGTGTACACAATAGGACAGGTGGCAGCCCACTGCTTGTTCCAGTAAATTCTTTGGAGAACACAGATCAATCAGTTGGACCATTAGTACATCCTTTCTGCTGCGACTACCAGTCATCCTCTTTGTTCGGCTGTTTGAGCCTTGGATACAGGTGACTCACACCTCCCCACCTCTGCATAGGCAAAAACACGGCATTCAGACACAAGATTACCATACTGAACAGGTGTGCAGAGGAGCAAGTGCTGACACGATGTGGGCGGGACTGTCGGGAAGAGACTGTATCAGCAGCGCAAAGGAGAGTCACTGGAAAAAAAGGACACTCACGATGAGTCGCCCACTGCTGTGGATCAAATATCCCAGTAGGGTAGCAGCACGTCACCTCTGTGTCCTTCTCCTGATTGTCAGATTCAAAGAATTCCACCAGCAACAAACAAACAGTCCGGCTATAACAGAGCACGTTTCTGAGGAGGGTTGATTTCCTCTGTTTGTTTTCAGGCGGAGGGAAAGGGGAGGGAGGGCAGCTCTGCGACGGCTTCTCTGAGCCTGGGACTTGCACGGTCTGCAGGTCTCTTGAAGGCCAGGGGTGGGACTGTGGGAGAGCGCTGTAGTGTTCTCATCCATTATGCTTTTCCCACCATTCTTGTGTGCTTGGGAGAGGAAGAGGGAGCAAACATTCATAACGGGGTAGTTCACTTTCCCAGGCATTCCCGGCCAGATGTAGGGGACACACTGGCATTCATATCTTCTGACCTCATGACTACAGAGATAAGAAATCATAGAAGATATTTTGGCCCCAGCCAGGTGGTTTTCTCACATTCTATTGACCCTATCCACAAGAAAGGGCCATTTAGGGCATCAAAGCACTATTGTAATATCTAACCAAACTGACATCCTCAAATTAACCCCAAATTATCAAAGAATGTCTGCAAAATGTATAAACTCAAAAATATTAAAAAGGGAAAAAAAAAAACAGAAAAAAAATCACTCAAAAATAAGGTGTGTAGGAACCACATCATTCATACATACATATATATATATAAACACACACACACACATATATATACCAACCAATATGGATTTGCAACAGTCAATATAAATAAACAAATTTGGTGGGACAAAAATAAAACTTATTTTACCCCAAATTTACTAAAACGTCATAAAAAAACATTGAAAACAGAAATTATTTACTATCTACTGATCAAAATTGCCAAATAATCACCCTGGCTAATATATACCACTGCTGCACAATAAGCCATAGAAGAGCCTCAAACCTATGGCCAAATTATATCAATCCATCACTAGTATAAATCCAAAAGTACAAAAATGCATGAATCAGCCAAATTCAACAGCAGTCAAACAGAAAATGATGAGATTCAAGAGTGCAGTTACATATAATTTAGGGTTCAAAAAGAACATTTTATGGATGGATTTATCGTAGAGCTCCTTCCAGAACGTCACCTTAGGTCACAGAAATCTTTGTTTTGTCTTCAGGACCCTCCATCTTCAGCTACTGTCAATGTCTTTGATGAATTGGTGGACAGTCTAGTCATAACTCTCTCAACACAACATAGATTACACTAACCAAATATTTACCTGACAAGACTCTGCCAAAGAGAAAGACCTCCAGTTCCCAAGCAAAGCAAACAGTATCCCTCCATCGGTTTAGCTAAACTTAGCTTTATCTTATGCAATCTAAGCCTCATTCAGTTTCACCATTCACGTCACTATTCATTCAAATCCCATGTGAAGGAACGAACAGTATGCTAAATGCCAGCAGATATGAATCCATCAGAAATAAAAGCTGAAATAAATCAAACATTAGCGAGATCAAGTATGGTTGGCAGGTTCTTACCTTTCTGGCAGTTGTTTGAGGTCCAGCAGCGGTAGCTGTAGTTGTCATTGAAGCTGGTCCTAATGCACTGCGGGCTATCCTCCATGATACCTGGACAAACATCACCACATTCCTTGGACTGCTTGTTCCCAGCGATGTAGTTGTTAAACTCTGCATCCATAATGAGTGACCAGTCCACTGCGTCCAAGTAGCACAGCTCCGGGTTCTTTTCGATTCTGATCGCACCTCTGGTGATGTTCCTCAGGTTGTAGAGGCCGATATCTTTCAGGCTGGTCATTTCGAAGATGACCAGGGCGTAGTTGTAGAACAGGTTGCGTCCTCGGATGACACTGAGGTTGGGGAAGAGCACGCTGAGGCTATCCAGGCCAGAGACTCGAAACAGGAGAAGGTAGTCGGTGACCATGGTCAACTTGGGGAAGGACAGGGTGCGAAAGTGCTCCTGGTTGAGGTTGTTGTTCTTGTCTCCAATGAGGAGGATCTGAAGGTAGCCTTCCACCACCGTGCAGTTCTCCAGCTTCTTGAACTCACTGATGTCATTGCGGATATCAATGTGGGGACCACAGACTGGAAAGGAAAAGACAGAAAAGTACACTTAGACTAATATGATCAAAACATAACTTTTAAAGGGTTCTTTAATAATGTTTATTACATTTTAGAAATTAATATCAGAGCATAATCAAATCGTCCTTTCAACAAAGCACACCTCTAGGGTCAAGCTTAATTAAGGTGGTCAGACACCTATAAAAAACTGATTGACCTGAAGTGAGTCAAATATATCCATTGTCATTTGTAATGAGCAAGGGACAGTACAGCAGAAATATAATCTCTGAGGATGCTCTTAATTTACAACTGCTTAGAAAAGGATCTGCTGAGTTAAACCTCAGACACTGTAGCACTCCTAGAATTAAGACAGACTGTGTTGCCACTTCATGTTAATGATGCTGCTGGTTATTTTTCCTTGTTTAAAGTCAACATGACATCCAAACTGACTCTTTTTACTTTCTTTTAAATAACTGTAAAGTTTCATAAAGTTTAATCAACACAAAATAACCTGCTCTCCCTGTTTAACATGAAACAACTGTCCTTTTCATCTGATGTCACTTAGGCCACACAGCCTATTGGTTATTATCAGCCAATAGCCAAATAGCTATTTAAGCTGTTTTTTGTTGTTGTTGTTGTAAACTATCATTCGATTTAGCTACATTCTGTCAAATTGTTCTCATGCATTTTTTCATATACACACAGGCCATGTTTGATTAATTAATAATATAAATAATCAAAGGAACAACTACAAGGAAAAACTACAGATATATTGGATTTAAAGTTGTGATGAAACAGATCAAAAAATAAAAATATAGGACAGGAACTTGGTTCTAATAATCAGTTCTTATCAGGATTTTGAGACGTGGGCACTGCATTTAAAAATTAATGCAAGCTTGCAAATCGCTTGAGGACGGACGGGGTTGAGGCAAACCAAATCGATGGAAAAGTCCAGGATGTGTCACCACCAAGTTTGGCGTTTTTCCAGAAGATAAACATTTTGATCAAAATTTTGTTTAAAAATGAAACATACATGGATGCATCATTCAAAATAAGATTAACAACATGCATTTAGAAAACAGGGTGGCTTTTCCTATATGCCAACCAATATAATCCACATTTGCATGAGTGCAATAAATTATGAAATTATGAAACACGATAAAGACTTATATTAAGTAAACTCCCAAAAAGATAATGCAGGTAAACAGTAGCATGAATCGAACACATGGGACATTATCAAACGTCAAGAAGGTTTACATTCTCACTACAGTGAGAAGAGTAATTCACACCATAATAACAAAAACTGCACTGTGACCCCCACCTCCCCAGGAAAGGGCTTAGTCCCGGAAGGGGAAAGAGATCAGCAGAAGAATAGTCTTGACATATGAGCTCCTTTGGCTAAAGCTTTTATGTTCTTAGAGAGGCTTAGGTCACCTTCTCTGATAGAGACAATATCGCAGGGCCTCTATGAGACAAATGGAAAAGCTTCTCCCTGCCACGTGAAAAAAACAACACGTCCACGGCTGCCCGAACACATGGTCCCACACAGAAACAACCTTATCAATCTCTCTTTACAACCACACTCTAAATAGCCCTCTGCGAGGCGCAGAAGACAGTGAACTTTTGAGTAATGGGGGAAGGTCAAAATTTCAACAATCTCAGATTGCCTACTGTGCATTATTCTGACAGGAGTGGAAACCGCTTTTCCTGACACGAATTTCCTGCGAAAAATGACACGCTTCATGAATCTAAATACCATTTGAGGTTACTCCATAACCGGTGTGCCAGAAATAGCAAGCTCGTTGTTTAAAAAAGATCTTTATTTGCTCCTGACAGTGTATTACGCTCATCCAAAATTAGAACGGAAATCATTGCTCCACGAGAAAATAGTATTTGCTTTCCTGTATCATCGCAAATGCCCCAGGGCTGCACTTGGGAGTCATGGAGCTGCATGTCTCCTTTGTTTCATTGCGGCATTTTGTTTTCTCCTCCACAACCCGGGAGAGGGAGGAGAGCCGAAGTGACTCACACACAAAGACAAATTTGTTTGTTGGTAAAGAGAAACTTTAGTCCTCAGTTCCGGTTGGTTCCATTAATAAATTCAGACGGTCTGGCAAGACACAAAGAGGAAGGAGAGACAGAGTGGGAAATAGACGGTGATATGGTGTCAGTTAAACCAAAGTAGGCCAAACTGAAGTATAAAAAACACTTGACAAGAGGTTATGCATTCGTTTGCACCGAAAACACACACCGGAAAAAACTTTTTGCCTCACAAACCGAATAAGAAATATGTGCAACGTGCTTAAATGAGTCTCACATCTCCTAAAACTGGCACAAAAGAAGCGTGAAGCCAACTGAAACAAACGTGCCCACCAGTTGACCTCCACACTGAATCCTCCAGGATGATCCGAGGCCAAAGAGCTCAACCAGTTCCTATTCCCGTCACAAAGATCCGGCTCTTCCGTAAACACAGGCAGTCAGAGAAGCATTTGAACCATAGACTGTATAAAAACATGGACGTAGTGTCCGTGACGTCACCCGTAGGTTTCTGAAGAAAGAAGCTCAAAGTGGGCGGAGCGGGCCGTCGCCATCTTGGCAGCGCGTCACTGCACGTCACTCCCGGATAATCGAAAATGGGCAAAGAGGCGGGAGCTGGTTGCTGAAACCACACCCACCTAGCTCGACAGCGGTGACAGCAGCGGCAATCCATCTCTCACTCAAGTGGCCACGCCCTTAATTATGCAGAACTTTAAGGTTTAATATCATTTAAACGGATGAGTTATAAAAAAAATTTACCCCCCTCACAGTTGTCACGAAGGGCAAAATTAACTATATAGACCAAAACCACTTTTTGTACCAGGCTGTAAACACATTTTTTTCTGCTGTAAATGGGCATTTTAACATGGGAAGTCTATGGGACTGACTCACTTTTGGAGCCAGCCTCTAGCGGCCAGTTGATGAATTGCAGTTTTAGTCACTTCCGTGCTGGTTTCACAAGAGAGGCCGGAAGGTTGCCGCTTGATCTGAACCCTTCTCCACCCTGTCAGGCTGGTGTTGCTTTCAGCAGGTCAGATTAAACGATCCAGTGCAACCGGGCTGGACAGTTTCCTTCTAAATGCAGGACTACATATTTTCAAAGATTACCCTGCAGAAATATTGACTTCTTGCTCAATTTTGGAAAAATTCTGCTTGCATAAACTTTGAAATCTCTCTCGCTTATGGTTTTATTTATAACGTTTGTTCTTCTGCTTTGCAGAGGAAATAAAATAATTGGACATTATTAGAGGAAGATAAGTTCTAGTATAAAAAGTTTCAATAGATGGTAAATAAGATGAATAAGTAAAAAACTCATTGTGAGTGGAATAGAATGGCTATCGACTAGAAAACGACTGCTGCTTGGCAATAAACCTTCCATGTTTATTCAGGCAAAATTTTGGTATTATACTGAAAACTCTATACAGTTAGGTAAAATACATGATGCAGCACAATCACAGTCAAAAAGAACATTTTAATTATAAGTGCTTATTTTAAGGTTGATATATACAGTAGTTAAATTGCATTTTAAAATAGAAAACAACTATTTTGAATTGTAAAAATATTTTAAAATATTACAGTTTTTACTGATCAATCAAATGCAGCCTTGGTGAACACAAGAGACTTCTTTTAAAAACATGCTGATTATTATTATTTATTATAAAATAATAGTAGTAGTAACTATTATTATTATTAAATATTGTTTTTATTTAAAAAACAATGCACAAATAAGTCTATTGGTTATCACACTTCAGCATTATTAATGGTCAGAAAAAATAGTATCAGTCACCCTCTAATAGAAAATTGTTCCTTACCACTCAAACAAACCATAACAAATTGAGTTGAGAATGTGTGTAGTCAAAAACACAAGTGAACCCCACTCACTGGCCACAAGATATATGAGTGAGGACATATGTGGCTTATTCTGTTCAAATCATAACCTCTAGGGTGCAGATTAAATGACAATTACAATCATTATGACCCACTTGCATCACACTGGCCAAAACTAATATTGTGTCAGTCATCTGAAATGAAATCTCAGAAGCTCTACACTGGGAATTATGTAAATGCGTGTTTGAAACAGCCACAAAAGCTTATTCCACTTTTTAAGAGAAAGAAACATAATACAAAGGAAAGCTCTCACATCCTTCCACCAGCACCTCAGCAGTGAGCAGCAGTGTTAAGGTCCTCAAATCATTTTCCCAAAGAGGATTGTGCTCAGCTCTGCGTTCAGCTATAATCATCAGAAATCAGTCCATTTTATCTGGCCCCAAGAAGTTATGTGCTCAGCTCTCGTTCATGTCACCTGAACTTGTTGTTGTCTTACCAAAATGCAAAATTCAGCTGCAAAACAAAAAAGCCTACAGTGGTTGTCTTTCACCATGAGCAAACAGTAACCCAGGAGAGTCCTTCATTCACTGTGGTTTTCACACCATGGTACAAACAGACTGGCCTGAAATCCAACTCCTGCTGTTTACATTTGATAACCTTTTGCTGGCCATCCACAGGAATCCCTGTACCTCTGGGAGAGATGAGGGAAAAACAAGACTTCCATACTGTCCTTCTTAAGATCCAGTCTGTATAGCCTATTGGCTTCACCAAACATTTGTCCATCCTTCAGATCTTATTTCCAAATGAAAAAAATACACAGCTATTTATTTGAAACCAGAAGCCCCACACTACAGTATGTCTTAATTGCAGCTGTTAAAGTGACCGAAAGAAAATGATGACCCTTGTGGGACCAATTTATACCTTCAAGAGATTATCAGAGGTTACTGAAACCACTCTGAGTAATCGTTCTCGGAAAACAACACAAGTTTAGCAGTTTTCCCGCACTTCAACTGTTATCTGGTGGAGCGTTGTTGGGCGACATTAAATTCTTCCTGGTTTTGATGCTCAGTTACTCACAATATAAGGAGCCAAATCCACTTGAAAGCGAGCATCTCTATGCAGAGCATTTGATGTGAGAACTCTTAAGGATGCAAGGCAGTTTCATATGTGACTGATTGGAAGAATATGCAAAAAATATGAAAATGTACACCACTGTTAAAAGGTTTTGGGTCAGTAATTTTTTTGAAAGAAGACTACTTCTCACCAAAGCTGCATTTATTAATAAAAATACAGTAAAACAGTAACATTGTAAAAATGTTAAAATACCTGTTTTCTATTTTAATATATTTCAAAATGTAGTTTATTTCTGTGATAGCAAAGATGAATTTTCATCAGCCAATAATGCAGTCTTCAGTGTCACATGGTCCTTCAGAAATCATTCTAATATGCTGATTTGGTGCTCAAGAAACATTTCTTATTATCAATGTTGAAAAGGATTTTGCTGCTTAATAATTTTGTGCAAACCATGGTATATATATATATATATTTTTTTTTTTTTTTTTTTTTTTTTTTTTTTACAAAGGATACATTAATGAATAGAATATATTATATAATATATTATAATATATGAATGTCTTTCATTTTATTAATATCTTTAAAAATATTTGATCTGTAGCATATTGAACCCATATTTTTATTTTTCCATATTGGTTGATATTGGATATTTAATTGTGATACTCACTCCCACCATTTTTACATTTAAATGATTCTTTGCCAACTAAAACTTTAACTTTATAAAAACGAATAATTGAATAACACTGTTAAATTAATCTTTAGCAAATCTCCATTTTCCATACTGGACATTTGAAAATAATTGGCTTTAGTTTAGTAGTTATATTTATTTATTCAGACAAAACAGTTTTAATTTCAACCATAACATGAAAATAATTATCAGTATCAGCCTGATTTGTGTCTGTTGCATCCTTTACTTTCACTTTACCTCTGAATTAGACAGCTTAAGTTTTCGGCATTTTTGAAAGCTATTAACAGCCCCGTGTGGGTGTATTTCTGCACTATTACTTGACCTCTATCTTTCGTAAACTTCTGCCTCAGCAACATACCATGTTGTTCCATCTTTCAGGCCGAGTTTTGCTAGCTGAGCATGCGAAGGGGGGGCCAGAGGTGTTGTATTACTAGTTGGGCTCTGACATATGAGCTTGTGCTTTTGAAGTGAGGGCCATTGAAGGGAAGTGTAGCACCAGACCAGTGGTCAGATGACTTCCAGCATGTGGGGGATTAACCAGCAGTTGAGGTGGCAGGTGTGAGCACTGCGGAGCACAAACCAGGATCTTGGTCATGCTCCCCTGTGCCCCCTTACTGCGGGGATGACTCAATACCCCCATCGCAGAGGTCTAATGCAAAGCGCTCTTCGAAATTGGGCCAAAAAAGAGGAATTAACTCGAAATGTCAGCGTTTTGTTGTTTTCCGCAAGAAATGCACAGCCTATAAGTGCATGTTGAAAGACGTCTGGCTGGTGGCATTTAAACCTTGGACGAATTCCAAACAGCCTTTTTGCGGCCATGAAGGGCACTATGGGAAGGTGACGCTACTCGAAGGGGCTTCTATACAAAAGTTAGTTATTGAATTAATGCTACGGTCACTTCCAGAAAGTAATTTTGTCTTATAAGATCATTTGATACTGGGTGGCATGTCCTCACAAATCCTTTAAGTTAGTTCATTTGAGATGTTACCGGGGACGCAAATCCAACAATAGACTGGTTGAAATAAATTTTAATTAAAGATCAAAAGAGAGTAAATTTGATGTAAAAGTTGTACTTTACCAAGAGCATTAAAAATGAATTTTGAACATCTTCTGTTATCAAGGTAATATTCCAACTGAAAATACCTACAATACCATTCAAAAGTTTTTTGTTTTTTTTTAAATAGTACTTTTAATCAGCAAGGATGCATTTAATTGATTTATCATGATAATGACTCCTATTGAAATACACTAGCATTTAAAAGTTTCAGGATTTTTTTCACTGAAAGAAATTAGTACTTTTAATCAGCAAAGATCCATTTAATTGACATTTACTTGACAAAGACATTTACAGTGTTACAAAAGATTTCCATTTAAAACAAATGCTTTTCTTTTGGACTTTAGGTTCAAAGAATCTTGAAAAACAAGTATTTTGTGGTTACCACAAAAACAGTAAGCAGCACAACTGCTTTTAACATTGATAAAAATAAGAAATAATACTTTTATTTTACTGTTACTTTTTAATTTCCTTTTTAAATCCCTAGTAAAAGTGATTTGCGATTTACTTCCAAATTTGAACCTGTGAATCAGGACACAAATGAAGATCATATAATGAAGGTTTTAATGGTTTTTGCCCATACAATGAAATTAAGTTGTGTCTAAAACATCACCGGGACACATTGATTTTCATTGTAGGGACAAAAATACAAACAAACATTTTTTCAAAATATCTTCGTTTGTGTTTCACAGAAGAAATAAAGTCATGCCGTTTGGAAATTACATGAGGGAACGTCAAATTATGGCTTTAAAGTGGATGAACACTTTTGTGCTGAATACAAAATAAAATATTTTGAAGAATGTTGGTAACCAAACAGTTGATGGTAGCAACTGACTTCCATAGTATGGAAAAAATTATATGGAAGTCAGTCAACTGTTTGGCTACCGACATTCTTCAAAATATCTTCTTTTGTGTTCAACATCTGAAAGAAATTCATACAGGTTTGGAACAACTTTAACAATGACAGATTTTTCATTTTCATGGGAACTATCCCTTTAAATAACAAATAATTCACACTGTGGGAAGCTGTCAATGTGTAAGCACTCCCCGTATTCGATGGTCTACGGGTGGTCACGGCACGCAAGCCTATTTTAAATTAACATTTAATTAAGCATATACCTCATCTGGCAGCTCACTGAACCTTTAAGATCATTCGACTCCAGCAGTGAACATGCAGGCACGAACTAGCACAGTGACACAGATTCGGGGCAGCGGGAATGACTCAGAGCTCTGCGTGGCACCGGTTGAACAGGCACGAATGCTCCCACACTAAGGATGAAGCACAACTCAGCAGAGCCAGAACATGGGATGGGGAGACATAAAGAAATATGAAGAGAGCAAGAGAAGCGTTGGTCACTACAGCGCGCATCTGAGTCATAGGAAGAGACTCGGTTAGCCTGAGGGGCGCTGCTAACACACTAGAGAAAGCATTTGATGAGTAGGATGCTCTGTGGAAAAAGGCGGATAAGTTTGAAGTTCATTCCTGAAACTTACGCAAACCATCCCTGTTGAATTCAACAGATTCGGAGCATCTGACGCAGCGAAAACTCTAGCATGTAGGCGCCCTTAGTCATGAAAAGAATGAGCAACACCAGAATACCGAATACCACAGACTGAAGTAGGCAAAGGTGGGCTATCAAATAAACAGCCAAAGACTTAAAGTTCACCCACTATTTGCTCCTTTCAGAATGTCTCACCTCGGTGACAGCCATTTCTCTCCTGCTTTTCATAAGCAATGGATACAGTCATAACTGCAGATCAACCCCTGCGTTTAACAACACGTGGAGGCCTGTGAAGATACGAGGCTGAATGTGGGAGTGGCTGTTACAGAATAATGTATTTTTAATCTCAACTTTTAGCCACATCTCGGGAGTACGAGGTGCAGTTTTCAGAAATGCCGGCCCTCGCTGGGACTTTTAAAGTCTGAGTTTTTTAAAGTCTGTGTGTGTGTGTCAGCGTCTGACAGCAGCAAACGCTGTGACTCGCACTCCGCCGCCAGGCTGTCCGGAGGCTGTCCGTGTGAACGGCTAAAGCCCAATAAAACAGTTCACAAACTCGCTACTCTTCAGATCAACAAAACCAAGTCTGTTTCCCTCGCCGTGTATTTTTACATGTTCTATTTTCAAACCTCATGTTTCTCCTCTCGCTCGCCCTCTCTTTCTCAATGAACCATGGAGGCTTGTTTGCCGTATACTTGGAAGAAGTGGCATGGAAAGTTTACTGTGGTAAAACTTGAAAGGAGGCTAAATTACATTTTATTAGCCTTACCAGATTTTTAAACTGAACAGCATGAAAAAAAAAGACCAAAGACGACTTCCCAATAGAGCATGGCCATTAATTTAGGATGGAATATTTTATAACCTTTTTACTCAGTATAGGAATAAGTCTGCAATAAGCCTGAGATGATAGATAGATGGATAGATGGATAGACAACCTGAACAAAATTATGAACCTGTAAATACGCGTAATAGGGCACTTTAAAAACACTAGTAATTTAATAACACTTAACTGTGCTCTTTAGCAAATCTCAAAATGAATATATTTTTCATACTGTAAATTATAACGTTGCATCTAAATTCACTTTTAAATTATTTTAAATGATTGATTTTAGTTTTTGGTACTTTATTTTTAAGTGAAGTAGACAAAATATTTTAGAATATTTATTTCAGACATGTATAATACAAAACAAATAAATAATTATTATAAATAATACATATTATTATACACTGTATTAGGGCTGCACGATAAATCGAATGCGATATTTAATGCGCATCTTGTCAGAAAGCAGGTTCTGTAATCAGCGGTAAATCTGGCTTTCACCTGCGGGCTTTCACATTGAGCAGCATTAACTACACAGAGCCGTTGTTCACTGACGAGCTGCG
>NW_015544135.1:887260-927706 GCF_001515605.1 Sinocyclocheilus anshuiensis | reverse complement strand
TATATATATAATTGGTATTGGACAAAATTTTACTATCAGTGCATCCCTACTGAAAACATCCAATTGCCAAAACCAGCTATCTTCTTCATAACCCTTAATTATTTAGCTGGTGTCAACTAACATCCTACAATTTGTTTCTATTCTTATTCTTTTATTCTTATATTGTATTTCTATTCTATCATACCCAGCCTAAACAAAACTGTTCATTGCTAATCAACACTTTAAAGTCAGAAAGTATACCACATCAGTGAAATCAAACTTGACAAATGGATCCAAACTCAAGAGTAGAGAGATTTGAAACCGGTTTTGCGCTGATTGAGGTCAGTGTGTCAGTGGAGTGTCTTTGCAACACTTTATGAGACAGAGACACATGGGACAATGCAATGATGGAGTCCAAGAGTGAGAGCTTACCCCCCACATAACCCTCTCCTCTATAGGGCCAGTGCTGCTGGTCTCTACAGGGTGCTGAGAAACAGACCCCCCTGACATTCAAAGTGGCCTGGATGTGGGACTGGCCACTTCGGTCAATGGCCTTGAATTGCATCCTAACTCCTTTTGAATGTAAATGTGAGTTTAAACCAAAGAATGGCCCACCTTCATTATGCCACTATGCAGCCCCCACACAATCACAATTAGGCATTTGATGACACTAAAGCTGCAAAAACATTACAAATACATCCACCTACAAGCACAAGATGTTTTAAAACTATGGAAAGACATGAAAATTGACAGCAGGAATACCATGTTATCACACAATTACTGCCATCCTGACATAACAGAGACTGAAACAAAGAATGTATATGTGTAAATACAGACAAAACCATACACAAATATGCTCATGCAAAAGCCACACAACACACAATTCATTTTTGGAGTCTCCCTTAAGCTTATTCAGGCGACATTCCTTCCAAAAAACAACAACTCACTAAGACTAAATCCAATTGTAATCCAATAAATATTTGTGATATCCACAGTTTACAAACAATTACAGTTTTGTTTGTAGTTCAAAAATACAGATATTATCAGGTAATCAAACAATCTTGCCAAACCAAACCCTGTGGGCTGGGTATTTCATTTTAACATAAATAATTTAGTCCAAATTGAGTTGATAAGGCAAACGATGGGGATTTATTTCGTTTTCAGGTTTGCCATCTTGACTGTAAGGTTTTCTATCGGATCATCTCTTACCGTGTGCTGCGAACGTGACAGAGGCTCAATTCAGTTCGAATGCTCTGACACTGCAGTCTCTCAGCCAACAAAACATTCGCTCATTTTGAAAAAGACAGATTGACCGTGAAATAGGAAATTTACTTACTTTTTATGCCATTCTCTAATGTTTATAACATTTAAGTAGTGCTATTCTGTGGAACACAAAAGGAGATGTTAGTGGCTGACAGCCTCAGTCACCATTCACTTTCAGTGCATCTTTTTCATGCACTGAAAGTAAATAGTGACTGGGACTGTAAGTCTGCTTTACATCTACCTTTTTTGTGATCCACGGAAGACGGAAAGCCATTAAGAGTCAGTAAATTATGACAGAATGACCATTTTTGGGTGAACTGTCCCTTTAAGCCTTATCAATTCTCTAGCATAATCCCAAACACAAAATCTACTTTGAGGTAAGAAAGTAAAAATTTCTGGTTTAGAATTTAACAAGTTAATGGACACTTAATTACAAATCTGGTATCATCTGAATCAGCAAGTTCTCTCGTTTAATTTGATATAAAATATTCACATCTATGTGTTTAAAAAAAAAAAGCTAAAACATATCAAGTCTGACCAGATGTTTCCAATGTACTTCCACTTGTCATAAGAAATAGCACAGAATATATGCTATATTTACCACTGTATGTCTCTATTATGTTTTTACAAATGTTAGACTAAGTTTAGGTATATCCATTTTAAATATGTTTTATCTGTCAGTTTGAAACTGACAAAGTTCTGGGGGTGGCAAATTCATTATTTTTGAACAAATACATTTTATTACCAAACAAACCCATGCAGGAAAATAAAAATGTTCATGATTTTTATAAGCAGGTCTCTTGAAACTTAACATTAATTTACACAGTTCAGATTATAACTATAGTTTACTATAATTTATAGTAAACAAATATGAATACGTGAATATTATAATCAAACTTCATACACAAACATAGAATTACAGACAATAAAGCAAAATGTGTTACAAAACTCCCCTATATGACCCTCCTGAGGACAAGCACATGGTCAATGTAGCCTACTGTACGTACAGTCACTGCGTGATGCTCGACTGAGACTCACTGAATTCAGCCAATCTTATTATGACCGAGTAACGTTTAACCTTACTGCCTGTGTGGACTAAATATGACCTAAAATATACATATTATAGAGGCAAATGCTTTATATAAGGCAATTCTCAGGTAGCTTCTAACTACCAACTGATCCAGCTAATGAATAATTCATAAAGCACACTAGACTCACAACACATCCGATGTCACGATTAACTGATGGGCCTAGAGACATCAGAACGACAAAAAAACTAAAGTTTATTGTTAGTCTGAGGGAAATTGTAAAATTTAATGAAAGTAGTAGGTCATAATTCACTAATATACTGGGTCGTGTGTTACTAGGCCCTTTTGAATATATATAGCTGAACATCTAAAGCAGCGTATGCAGGTAACTTAAACTCATGCTTGACATTTGTCCATAAACACCGCGACTGAAACGATTGAATCAAGGTTTCGATAAAACAAGACGACACCGATATAAGGAGTAATTTTCCCATTAGAATAATAAAACACAATCCTGATTTACCTTCTCCATGCGCAGACCACAGGCAGATGGTGGGGAGAAACAGCAGAGGACCCCAAAATAAGGTCCAAACATCCCTCGCTGTTCCAGATCTCATTCCTAAAAATCCGTTTTCCAAAAAATAAAAAGCTGAAACCGCAGCAAAACGCGACGCTGCTTCTTGTAAGCAAGCAAAAAGTCCAGAAGAATCCGCTTTGGATGAGCAGACAGTTCCTTTTCGTTACTCGTAAAGGAGTAGAAAAACGATATCTGGTAATAATTGTATAATTTTCCTTTAATGGAAACATTAAGATCAATTAAAACACTGTGTTATTCTTGCCAGCTATTAAATGATGCAATCGTGTGGGAGCCACGAATTTCACTCGACCGATAATCTGCATCTTCAGCCTCCATTTCTTGAAAACCTGAGAGGGACGCGCAGCACGGCCAGTGAAACGAGCGCTTTCTCCTCCAACAAAAACACCTTATGCGAATGTGCGTATGCCAAGTGTGATGAACTACGCTATACTGATGATGTACGGAGGGATTTTGAGGTCACGTTGAAAGAGCTTGACGACTCGGATAGCGTATTTACGTATGAATGAAAGCCTCCCGACAGCGCTCGATCCAAAATATCCGGCAGGACAAAAATGGTTTCACCAACTGCTCACCCTCGCCTACCGTCTTCACGCGCTCTCACGGTCGGTCTGTTTTGCGGTAGGAAAAAAAAAACATTTTGCCGAGATGCAAGAGTGAGCAGCTCCCGAGCGTGGGTTTTTGGTTTTCCGCACCGTAAAAAATCACGAACTGTTTGATATAAATAGCTTGTGAGCCTAGTGTTTGATTCTCAAGTGTCCACGGCGGCGCTCGGACTCCTCCGCGACTCTTCTGACGGTCTCCGCTCAGTAGAATCACCGCTGTAAACAAGACTCGGCTTCTCTCACAGAGAAACACGCCAGGCATGAGAGAATGCCAAAACATGGACTGGAACACTGGACCAACCGTGTTGACGCCAGCACACCATTTGATCTCAAACGTCAAGGTGACAGGAATTTGTTTTGTTTTTGTTGTTGTTGTTGTTGTTGTTGTTGTTTTAACGAAAGTATATTCGTAACAATAATGATTCCAGCCATTAACTTGTTTACATGAATATACGCTTATACCAGGTCTGTCATAATGTTTATTTGAAGAATAAATGTAATTTCATTTTTACTTCATTTTAATTTATAAATAGTCATAATTTACATAAATAGAATATCTAGTGGAATCGTCATCATTTGAATTTAGAAGATTTCTAACAATCAATCTCCTGTCTTGCAAAAACTAGGCTAACTAAAGAAAGTTTGAGATAGATAGATAGATAGATAGATATATAGATAGATAGATAGATAGATAGATAGATAGATGGATCACACACTTTGCTGTGATTGTGCTATCAATCACAGCATTGTAGCCTACATCAAGGAGTTTATATGCATTTCTTATACATTTTAAATTATTCCATTTTATTAGGCTATATTTTTATGAAAAGAATTATAAGTTTTAATCAGAAAATAGTATTATTATAGCTGAATAATAACACTATTTTCTTCTAATTTGTTTCAAAATTGTTTTAAAACTTTACAGCTGCTTTGAAACAATCTATATTGTATGAAATGCTACATAAATATGTGACTTGAATTGACTTGTATTTATATTTTTATCATATTTTTTCATATGTTGTATTAAAGCTATTCTCTCTGCTATGCTGTTTCTTCATAAAATAGCATACTAAAGGGACAAAATATCTGACTGTACGCATAACAAAAAAAATTTAATGAAATTAAATGTGTTATGTATTGTGAAATTAAAATACATGCAAGTAGGCTAAAGGCCTATAACCTTTATTTGGGATCTTATCTATGCACAATCAACTTGTAACACTCCAAAGAGAAAGGAGAACTTGAAATCGCATCATATGACCCCTTTAAGATAGAGGCCACAAAAATAAACTAAACATGAAATAAGAAAAGGGTACATAATATTGGGTTAGCTCAGGACGTGTTGATCGTACCATGTTTAATAATTTCCTAGAAAACGGACTGAATATTTTTAAATCCAAGTGCACTGGCCCTTTAAGATGCGATCCGAGTTTCATAAACGCCAGATTTGACAGTGTGAGTAAAGTTAATTTAATGTGTATGTTCAGATAAGATAATTATAGCGCTTTTTTAGTACGCTACTCACTCGTATTCCAATTTAACTAAAGCTGGAATTCGTCATCTCTGGCACATGGAGCTCTTAAATGGAATGAACTGATGGAGCTATTAAAATTAATGCATGGGTTTTTATAACCTTCAAATTTATCCCATTTTTATCCACAACGATAACAATTTGTAATCAATTCTCTGTTCAAAATATTACCCAGCTCCACATTTTAGAAGTGCACATATTTTGCCAATGACATAGTCTAGTCAGCTAAAAGTAAAATCCGATGTAGAATTTCATTCATTGAGACGGAACGGCTTTACAATTACAATCAATTAATTCGTTGGTGATGATGCAGAGTCATCACTGTTCAACATTATTGCCTGAGAATAGCACTTTTTTAAAATTAAAATTGACCTACGGCTCCTAAGTCTATAATGCTGAAATATATTGTTAAATTCAGGTGTCTAAACACACTTAAAAATATTTCAGTCTGTTTTTAGATTTAGGCATTTAAATTGTTCTGCAAATTTCCATTTCGCTGAAATTAGTAAACTTAAAATGGCCTGCAAATTGTGAATTCAGTACCCTATAAATTAAAATTAATTACATTTAGGTATGAATATCTACAACCTACACTCTTAAAAATAAAGGTGCTTCAAAAAGTTCTTCAAGCGATGCCATAGAAGAACCATTTTTGGTTCCACAAAGAACCATTCAGTCAAAGGTTCTTTAAAGAACAATCTCTTTCTTACCTTTTTATAATCTGAAGAACCTTCTTTCGCCCCAACGAACCTTTTGTGAAACAGAAAGGTTCTTCAGGTGTTAAAGGTTCTTTATTGAACCATTTAGACAAAAAGGTTCTTCTATGGCATCGTGAAGCACCTTTATTTTTAAGAGTGTAGGCCTATATTCATTTAAATCTATTTTTGAGTGGAATTTGATCAATTGTTTGCGTCAAATTGCATCACTATTTTATTTTATATTATATGAAATGTGGATCCAAAAATATAGTTTCTTACTCAAACAGCATTCAGAGTTCTCTAAACTGCAGCTCAGTTCTTTGTAGCCTTGGAAATCGCCTTGACCTTGTATCTTCTAATCTGCAATTTTGTGTTTGGCGCCTCCATATGTCAAAATACAGCATTTATCATGTCTCATGTCTCATTGGCAATGAACAGATCCTTAGTATGTTCACAGATGGTTTCAATTCCAGATCATTTCTACAACAAATCTTCAGCACTATAGAGAAAATGATCTGTTCTCACTGCAAATTCAATGTTAAGATATTTGACACTAACTTTGAATTTACAATTATTGTTGAAAGATCCACTAATTAAAGAGCATATATTGTGGAAATAGACTTGTTAAACTTGTTAAATTACTCATTTTGATAACAGAGCAATAAGATCTTTCCCACATTCCTGTCTCTTATAATCATACATCTTTTTTTGAAAAAAAACAAAATACATTTTATGCTCACAACAAAGCTGAAACACAAGGATAGTGCCCCAGATTACCTCTGTTCTGGCTAAACAAACAAAAGTTAAGCCCCTGTAAAGCTACAGTCAGAAAAAGAAAAAGCAGAGCAGTCACCAAAAGCAAAACTCCCTTGATACTGTGTTTCTGTCTATATGAGTTTGTCCTCATGCAGTTCCACCCAGACTACCTTTCCTTTAGTTTCATTTCAGCCTGGCAGTCAAGTGGAAATAAGCATGTTTACCACTGACAATAGTGATGACACACTGTTTGTTTCTCATTTTATCTAAGCCCAGACAGGAAGAAGAATTTGGAGGAGAGGGCGACAATTATGTTCAGTCGAACAGCTACAGTCAGAAAAAGAAAAGATTCCTGAAAAACAAGCTGAAAATAACATAGTGCAGGAGGGGTGCAACAAATTTGTTTTATCGCATAGCAGCTTGGTTTGATCACAATTATTATTGTTATCACCCCCAAAACCAGGAGCCAAAAACTTTATTGCAGATGAACACTGACCATCAAGTATTCACTTCCTCCTCTTTTGTAAATAATAGTTGAGACATTCCTTATGTCTGGGCTGTTTGGGTAAACATTTTAAGGGGGGAAAACATCCCAGAGAATGTGTTTGCTGCAATACTCCCATAAAATGGAAAACAAATCTTTTTTGTACAATACATCATTTTGACCCTATAAACAGTATTTCTGCAAGAAAAAGATAAAGCTGAGTCATTTGGAAAGAGTTCATTTTAAGTGCAGCAGTCAGTCAACATGCAGTTCAGCTCTTCTTTTGGATGGCATGAACCTTGATTCATCAATTGGATTGTTGTGTTGCCACTAAAAAGCTTAGCTGGAATGATCTATTAGCAGTTCCTCCTAAGCTTCAGATTACCAACCATGTATTTACTATAGTACATATCCACCATCTAGTGACTGAGTTTTTTCCTGAAATATTTTCTTTAAAAGCAACTGTGTCTTTTACATTATAGTTTAATTGCTTGGATTACATGTGTTTTACATACACAAAGTTATAAATAAATGAGATCAAATTTAATTAAAATTAATTAATTTAATTAAAAACACCTAAACTCAATGTATGGATATTTATTTATTTACTAGTGCTGTCAAATGATTAATCGCAATTAATCGCATCCAAAGTAAAAGTTTTTGTTTACATAATATATGTATGTGTACTGTTTATTTATTATGTACTGTATAAATAAATAAACACACAGTATATATTTTGAAAATATTTACATGTATATACATTCATATGTTTATATTCTTATATTTTATATTATATATAAATATATTTAATATATAAATATAACATATTTTTCTTACATATACTATACATGCATGTGTGTGTATTTATATATACATAATGAATATACACAGTACACATACATTTATTATGTAAATAAATACTTTTATTTTGGTTGTGATTAATCGCATTAATCAGCACTATTATTTACATTTATAAAGATTTTAAAAACTTTTTTTTTTTACTTTATTATTTTATAAATGCAAAGCTTATGGTACAAAAACATCAAAACATTTTGAGTGGCCATTAGTTGACCATACATGATAGTTTAGTCTAGATGAGTGAGAATTACATTATTTTTGTCAGTGTCATCTTTCATGGGTTACATATTAGGTCAGGGTTCGATATAGCCAAGGCCAATGTCATAATCCTCTTGTAAAATCTGATCATGTGACACGGATTGAAGACACCTAAGGAATCCCGCATGGGTTACACAAACAGGCTGATGACAAAGCAAGGAAGGAAAACAAGTATGAAACTCACTGATATGCAAAGCTAGATCCTGTTTTACATCTTAAAGAGAAACCACATAGGTGTTTTGTATTTAAAGTCTTTTGGCCAATTTACTTTGCTGCAATATTTGCTCTGATGCCAAATATTCTTGGCAGTTCAACAGCCGAGTGACAGTCAATCCCTTTTGAGGATAAACTCTCAGCTTTACAAAAGCATATTTAACAATCCAAGCTAGCCTTTCCTTGTGAAAGGAATTTCAGAAATGTCTGCAATTTCTCAGTGGGAAGTCAGTGGTTTATGGGTAATGGAGATGAAGGGAGATGGGAATAAAACGGATGCAGAACGCATTTTCCATAGCAGGAGAGATTCAGTGTACTATATTACTGCAGTCGTAAGTAGTAAATCAAGGTCAGAAAGGAACTCAGTGCAAAGAATAGTGCATTTGTGTCACATGAAACCTTAAGGCTCTCATCAAAGAATGAAAAAATAGATATGATATATGTTGTCATATCTGTTGATAATATGGTCATGCAGTTCTGTCTGGTATTGTTTTATTGTGATTTCCGGCTGTTGTAGAACAAGAAAGGTTATATTATAAGATTTTAAACCTTGTATGAACATTTTTGGTACAATTTTGAAGAATGTATGTAAAAACAATCAAATCAGTACTACAGGAGAATGACCATGAATTTAATTATTTTGCTCATTTTTGCTCTCAGACTTACATTTTTGTCCTATTTGTTGTTAAACATGTTTTTGCAGGAAAAGAATGTGGCTCAAAACATGTTTGTTCAAAAAATCCTTCAATGTGTTTTGGTTTTCCCCCCCATGTGTCTCACATTTGTATGATGTTGTTGCCATCTTGTGGACAGTGTAAATACTGGCCAGTCACTGTTTGGAAATGGTCTTGGCTGGCATTGTAACTTACTGAATGTGGTTGGTTTTTAACCTTAAATGCTTCATTTACTTGCAGAGAGACAGAGGTGACAGAGAAAGGGTACAGTTGTTATTATTAATAACCATCCCAGAGGAGACCTTTAAAGATTAATTTAAAAATATTGTAATATATTTAATTTACAATGAATACAGTTTTGACTAACATGACACTGTATGAGTCTGACTGTGTAATGGGTTTGCAATGTAAGCATCATCGCAAAATACGTAAATAACAAAAAAAAAAAGCCAGTGTAATGCCAGTATAAACTTAATACCGTGACAAGGAAATAAGAATGCGTAGTTTACTTTGTACAGATTATTTGTAAATTTGATACTTGAAACAATTATTTTAATGTATTGGGAAATGTTTGGGAAATGTTGTCTTCATTTTATTTTTAGTGTAGATTAAATTAAACCAAGGATTGAAGGTGACACTTACTATAATGAAGAAGGGTAGGTGTAAAATAAGCTAAGACTTCAGCCTACAGCTTTTTGGGTTAATGTATATAGTTATCTATATTTATTATAAAAAATGTGAGGACTGAAATAAATCCTAATGATGATCATAATGCTGGTGATATATTATGACACTATATGCAAGTTGCATATATGCCAAGCTAAAATGCAACACTGAATTTTATACATTATGTAATAGGAGGTGTCTGCTCAGTCTATGTAGACTATTCACGAAGACCTGAAGACTTCTGGACTGTTAAAATATGTATGAATTTCTCCCCTTCGTACTTTATAGTCACTAGATGGCGCACGTTTGTTGAGAAACATTCAAAGGTCGAGCAACTATCAAAATGGAATCCAAGTCTAAACTGGAGAGTAGTTTAAAAGGTAAGGACAGGCTTTCTAGCATTCCCAAAATTGATTATGTGAGCATGCCAAAAATTGATCATTTTAAAAAGAGTTTTAAAGGTTTGTTTTGCATGCAAACATTCTCTCGCGCTATGTTCGCCAGTCAGTCAGACTGTCAACACTCACATAAGCGCAGTTCTGCAACAATCAATAAAGTGCTACTACTAATTAAGTAATTTAGCATTGCTGAAAAGTGTGCCATAATGTCATCGTGAAATTAAAGGTCCATGTTATTAACTGCGTAAACATATCAAATGTCGTCTTTCAAGTGAAACCCTATCCAGTGGATCTACCTGTGCGGCATTATGGCGAGTTGAGCACAGGATATGACGAATACCTGTCCCGTGTCAAGTCAGATGGTGCTGTCCCTATCACCCTTCCACATGGAGAGAAAGTCAGAACATACACATTTGCATTCAATAGTGAATTTAGTTATATTGTCTCAAAAATTAGTTGCCTGCCTAGCCAGCATCTATGATGACCAAAAATGCTGTGTGGGTAGGCAGCTTACTAATTTGAGATAAATTCCTCATTTCAGTTCCTCAAAGTGTGTGTGATATTTGTGATAACAGGTGGAAGTAACTTGTGAGAACATTGGTCGACTTGCATTTCTGAGAGATGGTGATTTATCACATTTCATTCTTGCTCTCCACACCCCTGAGGATGAAACCAAAGGTCTTGCGCATGCTACGTTTTTCATTTCACCTGTTTTCTGTCATTCTGTTTAATTTTGGATAATCTATAGCCTACTCTTTTAGTGGTTGCTCTGTACTTGCTAGGCAAATGGTGGCCCGTTGGTGATGTTTTGAAGACATCAAACAAATCAAGACGTGGACTTTTGTTAGTGAGTAACAGTTAGCCTTGCAAACAAAATGTTTTGACCAGAAATGTCATAATCTTAACATTGTCACCATTTCCATGAAGCCTCTGATGGTTCTTGTCATTCCAGATGGAATCAGTGATGGAGAGAGTTGTGCTCTTTCTGCTCAGTCAAGTTATATTTGGAATTCTGGAAAGGTCTCTTGAAGAAGACCTATATTTTTCGGCCTATTCCTTGTGGGAACATGGCAAAATTCTCTGGCAAAATGGAGAAGCAGTAGGGTTTTACACCATCAAAAAAAAGGGTATATTTTTTAGTTCTAGCATGCTTAGAGATTTGTGGTGGGTGTTTTGTTTACTTCTTTAAAAAAAAAAAGTAATTTGTGTGTGTGTGTGTGTGTGTGTGTGTGTGTTTTATAGGCAGCCTGTGTGACAGCTGCACTGGCCAAAGTTATCAGCTCCCTGTGCTGGACACAGTGTTTGTTCGCTCTCACTGGAGAAGGACTGGGCTCGCTTTACAGATGCTGGAGGATTTCTGCTCATCTCAACCCTCTGAGGCGATTCTGGGAATTAGCTTTCCTATGTCACCTGGCATGCTTGGAGGTATGTATACACTAACATCCAAAGGTTTTGGGTTGGTAAGCATAGCATAATCATATTAAAACAATAAAATAACTGTTTTTATGGTTGGTTGATTGATTATTTGTTGATCATGGTTGATCATTTTTTAATCACTTTTCACTTTTACGTTTTTTTAGCTGTGATATTTACATGTAAAGGATAAAAAGATAAAATGCTTCAATTTTAAATTATACTACTGTTAAAAAGTTTGGGTTGGTAAGATTTTTGAAAGAAGTCTCTTATAGCTACTCACCAAAGCTGCATTTATTTGATCAAAAATACAGCAAAAACATTAATATTGCAATGTATTATTACAATTCAAAATAAATGTTTTCAATTGTAATATATTTTTAAAAGTAATTTGTCCCTGTGATGGTAAAGCTGAATTTTCAGCAGCCATTACTCCAGTCTTCAGTGTCACATGATCCTTCAGAAACCATTCTAACGTGCTGATTTAGTTCTCAATAAACATTTTTTATTATCAGTGTTGAAAACAGTTGTGCTTCTAAATATTTTGTGAAAAGCGTGATACATTTTTCAGGATGCTTTGATGAATAGAAATTTCAAAAGAACAGTAGTTATTTGAAATAGAAATCTATTGTAACATTATAGATGTCTTTAATGTTACTTTTGATCAATGAATTGCATCCTTGCATTAATTTCTTTAAAAAAAAGAAAAGAAAAAAACCTACTGACCCCAAACTTTTAAATGGCAATGCTCAGGGACGTGCAGAAAGTTCCTCAGGGGCAGGGGCTCAAATGTAAAATAGGGGCAATGTAAAAAAAAAAATATCTAGGTCAAAAGTTTGGATACATTACTATTTTATATTTTTGCAAGAAGTCACTTATAGTCATCAAGCCTGCATTTATTTGATCAAAATTTTAATATGCTTTAAAATATATTTTATGCAATGCTGATTTATTATCAATGTTGGAAACAGTTGTGCTGCTTAATATTTTTATAACCTGTGATACTTTGTTTCAGGATTCTTGGATGAATAAAAAGTTAAAAAAGAACAGCATTTATTTAATATATAACTTCTGTAATTATATACACAACCGTTCAAAAGCTTGACGTCAGTATTTATTTTTTTATTTATTTTTTGTAAAGAAATTAGTTTTATTCAGCAAGGATTTGTTAAATTGATTAAAAAAAAAAGGTGATAGTAAAGATTTATATAGTTGGAAACCATCTCTATTTTGAATAAATGCTGTTCTTTTGAACTTTTATTTATCGTTGAACCCCAAAAAGTATCACAGGTTCCAAAATAAATAAATAAATAAAGCAGCACAACTATTTCCGACATCGATAATAAATCAGCATATTAGAATGATTTCTGAAGGATCATGTGACACTGAAGACTGGAGTAATGATGCTAAAAATTCAGCTTTGCATCACAAAAATAAATTATATTTTAAAGTATTTTAAAATAGAAAAACATTCTTTAAAATTGTAATAATATTTCACAATATTACAGTTTTTTTCTGTATTTTTTATCAAATGAATGCAGGCTTGATGAGCATAAGACACTTTTATAATGCTGCATAAATATCAAAAATGGGAATATAATAAAGTCCTTTCACGTCACCATTTCGCCAGCCTACACTTCACATAATAGGCCTCTAGGTGGCACTTCTGCTTCATTAACTATGATAGTTTCATGAAATAGTAAACGGTATATCAATACACATAAATACAAGTGAATTGAATACTGCTTTCCATTATTGTGACTTTTGGCGCTAGGCCTAGGTTTATGAACAGACTGTGGAATATCAGTCAGTCAAGCAAAACGCACACAACCCATAGCAACGCCTCAGATTGACAGATATAAAAATAAACAGGAATTTTCCGACTTTTGAGCGATTAGTTACTGTTTTGTACACATAGTCGTGTTAATTATAATTCAAATGCATTTTGTTTTATTGACCACAATATCATTGCTATTTGTCTGAGAGGGGCACTTTTGAATAATTTCGAATTTTGAAAAGGGGCAGGGTAGTCCTATGGCTTTAGATTGTGTGCAGAATACACAAATCGCTCAACATTGAACTGATAAGAGTGGTTACACTGGCTCTTATCTGTGATTATTTATGTAATAGAAACCTGACACCCAAAGCTTACACAACTTGTTGAAATAATTGTTTACAGTTTGTAAAAAGTATCTTGAGATCCACGAAGACGAAAGAGAGCGTCTCTATGAAGTGGAAGCTCCGGGTGGATGGGCTCAGAGACGCAATGTGTGGTTAAATATCCAGCTGCAGGACTTTCCAAAACACTGTAAGAAACTGTTGACGTAAAACAGCAGATATGACATTGGTTGGGTAATAAAGTGAGACACTTGACTCATTACATATAAGAAAGAGCTTTGCTTCTAAACATTTATTGGGTTTGTGTTTTATTGGTGCTATATCGAGACTTCGTGGCTGTTGCTCAGGACAGTTTATCTCTGAGGTGGTGCTTTTTACAGGTGGAAACTCAGAGCAGAGTCCACAATGCTCATATAGTCACGAAAGATGTGAAGTTGATTTGGAGGAAGAGGTATGATGTTATCTTGCGTTTATTTAAGCTTATCTAGAGACAGTTTACTGGCTGTTACCGTAAGGGTGTCTCAGCTGTCCTTGGAGGATATAATACTTAAAATATAATGATAAAATGTATTCTTACTCATTTCTACAGGGGATGACAATGTGTACATCCTGCGACAATGTGAATCATCAGCCAGTCTCAAAGACACATCAAGCTCGGGGAAGGACCAGCGAATCAGACTGACACAAGGGACTAACTTTAAAAAAGCCAGGACTAATCATTAAGTTATTTAATGGTCAAGAAATAACTCAGACAGACATTGTACTTTCAAGCCATAACAAAGAGCCTAAATATTCAAGATGGAATTCTTTATAGTCATGTGTTAAAGTATGTAGATGTTGGTAATCTGAGATTTGCCTTCTGGGAAACAGTCTCAGGTATTGTTATCCTATAAAGTTTACCATAACATTTATTGCTGGATTGCCAAATGGTAATCAAACTGTCATACCAGCTGTATCTGGATAACAGAAATGAAGCGTTTTATTGCCTTGTTATAGCCATATAGCGGCCAGTATTCTGTGAATTTGGCCATGTTTAATTGATTATATAAAGAATATGCAGCTATCAAATCTCTCTCAAAAAATAAATATATGATATGCTGTATGCCTTAACTTAAAAATGTAGTGATTTATTATAATGCGTGGTTGTGTATATTTTATTGTGTAACGTTTTAAATGTCACAAAGCAATGTGATATTTCTATGAAAGAGAAAAAATCTTATTCTGGTGTTTTCCAAATAGATATTAATTAGACTCATGACATAAAAACAGTAAGTTAATTAATTACCCTCCCCTTCAAATCAACAAAAACGGATAAAAGTTTTCACCAGTATCATAAAACTGTGATACGTTTTTTTTTATATTAGCCATCACTCATATTTGCGCAAATAAAGAGAATGGTCGGTGTTCTTGGAACATGAAGATACACGTCTGGATGAAAGATGTGGGGGGGGATATTTTAAACTCTTATTTTACATGTGTTTATATATATATAGTAACAATTGCAAGGTACACCATATTTCCCTGCATCGTTAAATTGTTTCTTTTTTTATTATTCAAAAAAATTGGATGAAAATACAATCACCTTCAGGAGAACATTAACAAAGAAAAGAAGATAGAAGTAAGAAAAAGAGGAGACATAAAACATAATAAGGGGGTATGTAGCTTACAATAAAGGGGAAAATATAATACAAATAAAAGAGCAATGAAGGAAATCTATCTAAACTTAATCAGAGTCAATAGAAATACATTTGTCATATAGTTCCAAAAACCTGACACATTTTTATTGCTAGTCAAACAAAAAGATGTGAGCAGTGAGAAAATGTGAAAGAGTAGGAATAGCCCATACATTTTTGTTTATGGATGAAAAATTTGCCAAACAAAATAAAAAAAGTTGAAAATATATTCAATTGTTGGCAGAGTCAGAGTAATAACAAATAGTAGGCTATCTTTCAAGATAAAAGAGTGTGCAAAGATAGGGTTTGTTGAATAGCTACAAGTCAAACCAAAACTGAACAAATTCACAAGGTTTTGTCTTCGTTGCCACAAAATGTGCAGCTACTAGGAATATCAACATATTTGAAAACAGTTGAGTTAACAGGATATATTTTATGCAGTATATTAAAGTGGAGTTAAATTGCGTTTCATGGATTGAGATTTCATGATGACGTAACCAGGAAGTAGCAGCAGCTTTAGTTTCGACGAAATCCAAATCATCAGCAGAAGATGAGTCGCATTTATGACAACACTGCGCTATTAAACAAACCTGTCCATAATGAGAAATTCTCCTCCACATGGGATCCATTAGTTCACCTGAGGTAATACTTTAAAGTGTATGCATGGTTTGCACGTCGACATCGATGCACAGCACAGCCTGGTTTACTTCTCCATAGTTTCCCTTTCAAATATTCCAAATGCTATAGTTCGTGAAGTTATAGCTAATACTGCAAAAACACAATAAATTAAGTAAATTAATATGTGATCTGTTTCACATCGTCAGCCGTTCAGAATATTTCGTCAATGTTTTGTATGTGACAACAACGGTGTTTAAGAACAACGTTACCATAGATTTATAATAGCAACAGAGACTGTAAATGTCGTCCTGTCGGAAATTATGGCTGCCATGGTACTTTTTTGCGAGTATAATTTTCTTCTTGGCTCTCGCATTGTATTTTATTTATAATTTTCACTTTCCAGTGGTCATGGTGTCATTTTAGAGGGGGCGGTCGTGGAAATGTCACGCCATGTCATAACAGATGTGAACAACAGAAAGGTTAGAGCACTTAAAACTCTTCCTCAATTAAGAAACTCAAGTTGTTTTCTGGAATCATGACCGTTCACTAATTTACACTACCGTTCCAAAGTATGGGGTCCGTAAAATTACATAACACGATTTTAAATACGCTGTTCTTTTGAACTTTCTACTTTGAATACTGAAAAAATGCACCACCGTTTCTACTTTCTACAAACATATTAAGCACTGCAGCACAACGGTTTTCAACATTAATAATAATAACAATAATAGTAATAAATGTTTCTTGTGCAGCAAATCTGCATATAGAATAGAAACTGTGGACTGGAGTAATTGCTGCTGAGAATTCAGCTTTGCCATCACAGGAATAAATGACTTTTTAAGATGTAGTACAATAGAAAACAGTTTTTTATCAATGTTTTTCATACATTTTATTAATGTTAAATATGAATGTTTTTACTGTATTTTGATCAGCATAAAAGACAAAAAATGTACCAACCCCAAACTTTTGAAAGGTTGAGTATATTACTTTATTTTCATAAAAAGACAAATATCTTCATTAGTAATGTTTCCCATGACACTTAGGGATTCAACAATTGCATTTGTTTTAATTTCAGGAGCGCTACAATGTTTTGTATGTCAAACCAAGCAAAATCCATCGCAGAAAATATGATTCAAAAGGAAATGAGATTGAACCTAACTTCAGTGATACAAGAAAGGTCAACACAGGATATCTGATGTCATCCTTCAGTGAGTAACCATTAAGTGCTTTCAAAAAAAAAAAAATCCAGTTGGTTTAGATATGGCAGGTTTTTTACTGTGCATTTTAATGGCAACCTGTTCTAACAGCATTCAGTTATACCATGCAATAATAAAAACTTGATTAAACTCTTGTAAGTACATATATGATTTGGTAAATGCTGATTTACCAAAAATATCTTGATGTATTGAAGCAGACTATTATATGTATGTTGTTTTGGTTTGTGTGTATCAACCTTGCAGAAGTGGAGGCTAAGGGTGAAACAGATTGTCTAAATGAGCGCCAACTGAGTGACATTGTGAATAAGGATCAGCTGGTTAAAGTAACAGCAAAACATTGTCCTAGTCAGGCCTTTGCATTCTGGATCTCAGAAGCAGAGATGGACAGAACAGAGCTCGAGTCAGGCCAAGAAATCCGTCTTAAAACGAAAGGAGATGGGCCCTTTATTTGTAAGTACAATGCTGAAAATAGTATATACTGTACATACTGTGTAAATCAAGGTGGCTACATGTGCTGTTCTGTCTGGTTTTGTCTGTCTAGTTTCCTTCGCCAAACTGGACAGTGGTACAGTGACGAAATGCAACTTTGCAGGAGATGAGAACGCTGGAGCATCGTGGACAGAGAAAATAATGGCTAACAAAGCAGATCAGGAAAATGCAGGGAAGAGTGGCGGTCAGGGAGAGGGAGCAGACGATGAAGAATGGGTAAGATTCTCTGCTCAATTGATGAAGTTTTGTGTTTGCTCTGAACACATAAAGAATTGGCTTAGGAAATGGGTTTATCATGAACAGATGTGTAATCTTTTTTACAATTTTCTATTAGGTTTAAGATGAAGTGAAACTAATGCAATGATCCAGTACAGGATTTGTTGGAGTTTCATTGTGCAAACCTGTAACATCTGTTTTATGTGGTGTTTGGGGTTTTTGTTTTCAGGATGACTGAATGACACCATTGAGCTTCAAGGATTGCATCACGGTGCCTTATCTGTCCTCCAAATGTATATTTACGGCTACACCACAAAACAAGACCTAACTGTCAGTATTCATATATTATCACATGAAAGTATCATAAATAAACAGCAAAAGTGCCATTGTAAAATGAAGACTTTTATATATTATAATGTACTTAAGTATTTTATGTGTGTATTAAAGATATATCCTTAAGATCATTACGCACTGTAAATTGAAAACAGTTGTACTATATCATATTTAGAGATGCAGCAATATTACAATTATGCCTGATAGCCAATTAATGTCATTATTTTAAAACAATAAAAACTACTCAAATTAATTGTATTAAATGCTACAATTGAATTTAGGCATCACAACATTATGTACAGTATAAAAGTGTATATTTCTTTTGAGATTTCCTAAAGATTACATAAATGACCGTTTAAACGGCAGCAAAGGTTATCTAAATGTAAAACATGTACAATTAAATATCTAATATAGACAATAAATATCCAATATATCTGATATATTGTGCATCCCTTATCATAACATCAAAGATCTATTGGAGTATGAATACAAAAAAATTAAAAAGAGAAAAAACTGTTGTGTAAAAAGATTGTACTTTATTTAAAGATTTACATGTTTGACTCCAATACAGATATTAAGTCTCATAAAAACACACATCATAACCTTTGTCATTCGGTTTTCAATCAGTCATTCACAGAGCTCAAAATAATGGCTGTGGTTCTATAAAATGTAATATTTCAAAATACTAGCTTTTATATTTTTTATATGTATTTTAATTAAATTAAACTATACAAATAAAACGAATGGCATACTGTGCTTTTTTTAATGTGCTTAGATGTGATTTCATCATTGTAAACAATACTTAGTCAGTAATATCAACTAAATTATAGTAAAGGCAATAAATTAAGCGGCCCACAACATTCATTCTTGGCCTTTTCTCTAATATACACAATAGATTTGGCATTAACTACTCAACATAGCATAGGGAATGTGTTATGTAGCCATTTTAAAATGGCACATTCTTTGTTCTTCCCTTCTAAAGCTTGAATAATTCTCCAGTGAAAGTGGTCTTTTGTTCAAAACCATCTCAGAACCACAGGAGGGGGTTGCTTTCATTGTGAAACACCTTTACATCTGTTTTTGATTGTATTGGCTCCACTGAGTATACTCTGATTGTGCAGGCCTACAAAAACTAAAAGATCCTACAGCTCTCCAATGAACCAGTCCTTAACAATCTGCTTATTTTCTTTCACCCACTTAATATTGGCCTCTGTCCTTTCAATGACCTGCTCCAAAGCTCGAGCTGCAAGGCCCTGGTTTTTCTCTTCCTGCTCCCTCTGAAGCTGCTTCAGCTGTGTAGAGACAATTTGGGTTTGTGTAAGATCAATGGTGGAAACACAATTACAGATTGAGACATTGTCAACTATTACACTTTTACAATAACTAGAAGAATGAAAGAGCACCTCTTCACGTTCGACGTCCGTGGAGAACCTTTTCGTCACAGCATCTAACAGACTGCCTAAAGACACGACTCCCGCTCCATACCTGCCCAAAGGAGATGATTGTTAGCCATATGTCCATATATTTATGGTTTCCAAGCAACTGTGATAAAACCTTTAAGACAATTAGGACTATCATTCATTTATAGCTGAAGGCAGCCTTTGGACCCTGAATTGCTCCTGATCTTTGATTCTTTTATGTTACTTTGGTGTTACAACTTCCTGATTGCTGTAGTTATTCCCGCCAGAGTTTACGAGATTTACATTTTATAATTCATCATTGGCTTTTTTTAACTGAACATCCTAATGTTTGCAGAATGAGTCATTTGCACAAGAACTTAATGGTGATTTCATTTGCCTCTCTAGTTTCCATTCATTGAATTTAAAGTCGGCATGAAATGGAAGTTGCGATTGTCTTTTCTTCTCTGCTGTGACGTATATCCAAGTGAAACGGCATCTGAAATGAGAGGGCGGGACTTGATTTCGTCCTTCGGGAATTGATTGGATCGTTGGAAGTTGGGGCGTTGCTAACAAAATGGAGAATTCCAATTTCAATTTCCAAAAAACAAAATTCCAAACGTCACTGATGTCACTGCAGCTGCTGGCAGTTCCAGATAGCTCCGCCCTTGCGCCATAGCTCGTGACCGGAAGAATAGAGTCGTCGTTTTGAGGGGGAGGGGAGGTTAACGTTTTTGATTAAAGATTACGAGGGCACATGAATTAAAAAAAAATAATGAAGTGCACGGATAAATTATTTATAATAAACACTACAGTATTCCATTCAAAAAATAAGAATTTTCAATTTTGATTTCATTGGTGACTTTAAATAAATGTAAAAATCATAACTTACTCTTGGGTGATGTAGGACCAGTGCTCACGGACGAAATCCCAAGCGAGAGGCTGGCCGGCGACGTTTTTGGCAATGTAGTTTATGGTAGAGAACATATCCATCTTTCTTATCTTTGAAGGGTCAAGAGTGTACTGAAGATATCTGTGGTATTACAAACGTCAATAGTGAGTATGAAGTACACAAAATGGGTCGTTGAGATGATATAAAGCTTATATCTCTGCACTGACCTGTTGAGCAGCCAGATTTCTTTGGTGCATGATAAGGCGTATCTTAGTTTGTCTTTCTCGGCAGCGACCGTGGCTCTTTGGTATTCTATCCAAGCAAATTCCCAATCATACTCATCACCGCTAGCTATTGCACTGCAGTAGATTGCTTTCCTCAAATTCGGATGAATGCTAAATGTAAAAAGATCATTCAAGTCAATCTAATTTATCTATATTGTAGAACTGTAATTGACAGTAATTTAATTTAAACTTAAAGGCGCAACTCACTCATTGGTGCCATTTTTATAATCTTTGAATAGACTTCTAGCCATTGTTATGCACTTAGTAAGGCCATTGCTGCAGGCTACTGAAATAGCATTTACCTGGTTATACCTGAAGGGGAAACAAAATAAATAATGATTGCTAGATGTCCAACAAAATATATATAAAGCAAGACAAAAATGCTGCTTACTGGTCAGTGTGTTTCTCAGGAACGGTTCCATTTATTGTGTACTCCTCAAAGTGGTCATATAGTCCTGTGATTAGATTGCGTAGGTATTTCTAGACATAGAATTGTACAGTTAATGCTGAGTATCACAATTTTCACTGTTATGCACATATTCAGGAGACTGTGTCCTTATGCTCACCGTTATCGGACCGTAGACCTCAGAGCGATCAAACATAAGGATTAAATGATCCAGGTTTTTCAGTGCTGACTCCCATGGAATATACTCGGTATCATTTACTAGGTACTTGGTTAGACTTAGTGCAATAGTGACGTTTAGGCGATGAGCCCTATACAGAAATGATCAGTTAATATGCAGCAACAAATCACAGCGAGCCAAATAATTCTTTACAACATTGGTCAACTGAAAAATTACCTTGCAATATTAAAAGCGTCATCAATTAGTTGCCCTCGGTTGATGATTGGAATGACCTAAAGATAGATTAATTAGATTTTAAGCCACTTTTGATCACATCAGTATTAATGACAAAACCTACTTTACGCAAGTACGTGATCACAGGTGGCCAGGGTGGCCCCATGCCAAATAACAACCGACTGCAAAATCTACAAAAAAGTTTTCCACATTTTGGCCACTTGGTATCAAAAATCTGCTCGTTATTTAAAAACTAGAAAGTATTCAAATGTGACAGCGGTCTTCAAAAGCCTGCTTAGTGCCAGTCAGGCTCATTTAAAAGCCAGTTTAAGGCATTTAAAGGGTAAGTTCACCTAAAGATGAATTAGTCACACTCATGTCCTTCCAAACCTGTGAGACCTTCGTTCATCTTCGGAACAAAAATTAAGATATTTTTGATGAAATCCAAAGCTTTCTGACCCTGCATAGACAGCAACGCAACTGACACGTTCAAGGCCCAGAAAGGTAGTTAGGACATTGTTAAAATAGTCCATGAGAAAACAAAAATAACCACTTTATTCAACAATTTGAATGCACGTCGAAGACTGACATGGAAGAGAAGAAATTGTTGAATAAAGTCATTATTTTAGTTTTCTTTGCTGATGTCACATGAATTATTTTTACGATGTCCAGAACCAGACCGCGTGTTGGCCAAGCGTTCGCGTCTACGTTCCCGTTCAATATTTGATTTGAAGGGATACTAATATTTCTTTAAAGATACTCACATGATGATTTCTTTCAAGTTGCATACGAAGCTTATTCCAGTTTTCTTCATCGTAGTTGACACGGAAAAAGCCAGCGCAGTTGACGTTTGCGAGGACCCACTCATCTTTGTCTTGAAGTTGAAAGTGTGGCCTTCGGACTGTAAGGAGGGATGCAGGAATGAGCAGCAGGGTTAATCACAACTAACAGTGACTGCAGATTTATGCCTGTTGTTTTGCCAGGTTTCATTTTTATTATTCGAAATGATGCTTTAATGTTTATTTGTTCCTTACCTGGACCTTTTACTTTCAGCATATCGTTTTTCTCTGTAAGATCTCTGTCCTTAATGTATCTGATGTGAACTTGCCATGCAATACTGTTAGGAAGAAAATAAGCAATATTTGAATGAATCAATAAAAGTTTGTTTGGCTAAGGAAGCTACTTATAGCTTTTTTGTTTGATAGTAGTTTAAATCCAGTGCCATGTTAAATAATTCAATAATATGATACTATTGTAAACAGCAATTTGATTCTTGAAACTCACTCATGGCCCTGTGTTTGCTTTAGTAAAAAGTGTTCTTGAGAAGTCTCCCCTGTCTGGGTAATAATGGTGATTACTGGATACCCCACTTGCTCAATCCATGTGCTCATGAAGCCTTCCACATCTTCTTTTGTCTCCTGATCATTGTGGGAAATATTTGTCATTATCTTATCATATCATTTCAACTTGAAAATAGAATATAGGTCCTTAATTTACCTCTTGCAAGCATTTCAAAAGATCTTTGTACACAGTGTTCGTGTACTCGAACTTGGCAAGATACATCTAAAATACATACAAATAGTAATTAGGCCGTCAGTCCAGACCATACCTTCAAATCTTCAAAAATAAATGCATAAAAATAGTCTAATACATAAAAGCATAAATTATGCTATGGAAACCGTAGTATACCGTGAAAGGTCCTAAGTTTAAAAAAATACATTTTTTAAATATGGTTATTAATATGGTTTTATAATATATATAAAATATGTATATATGATATAGTTGAGTTGGGGATTAAAATAAGCTATTTCAACATTATATATATTTTAAAAATATTAATTATTATATATACATTTTTCCCCATTTTGGCTTACCTTGATTCCTTTCATAAATGCGTCCTCTGTCATGAATGTGGCCAGCATTCTCAACACAGCAGCACCCTAAAACATGTACAGAGCTTGAAAGTTTCTTATAATCCTAAAGGATTGTTTTATACATTATAATATTGTGCGATATTGTATTGTAACATTTTTGTTAATTAAGCTTATCAACATCCCAAATGTATACTGATGCCAACCTTGCTGTAGGTGATGTCATCAAAAAGTTCTGTGATCTCAGAGAAAGTTTGAATATCATTTTCCTGCAAACTGAGAGGATGGGAAGAGTTTAAGGAATCCACTTGAAAGGCAGTCTGGGTTTCTCTGAGAACAATTAGATCTCTCTGAAAACACAAATTAATCATATCATCAGAGGAGGTTGGAGGATGCAAGCTTTAATTTAATGAATTTATGGTCAGATTGTAGAAGTCAACAAGTGAAAAAAATGAAGAATTCACCAGGGTGTATTGTTAAAATCATTATTCTAAAATAAACAAAAACATACTAAGTCCCAGCCATCAGCTTGCACCCCAATGTATGACATGTATGTGGCAAATCCTTCATTCAGCCATAGGTCATTCCACCAATGCATGGTAACAAGGTTTCCAAACCACTGAAATTAAGCACAGGTATGAAATGTAAAGATGATTTTGCTAAAGATTTATGGGCTCTTAACAGCTAGCGGATGATCTATGTAAAAACTGTTCAGTAGATTTACAGCAAAGAAAATACACTGCAGAAGGCAAAAAATAAAATACAATTAACTAAATAATAGCAAAATAAACAGGCTAATCAAAATGAAAAGAAAAAGTTCCCTATATATTTTCTTACTATTTTATTATGTACATGGGCAGTTAAAATGTCATGTTATTTATTGGGGATTTTTTGATGGAGCTATGGTCATTTTTTTTATTCACACTTCAGCATGAAATAGAATTTGTCAAACTGTGCTAATTTACGAATGGTATAGTATCTTCATTGTATTTGTTGTTTTTAGAAGCCAGTCCTATAAACAGTTACCAATTTTGGACATCTGGTATAGAGATTTATATGATACGGATACAGAAGACAGCATTGACGATATCTTTTGATGATTCAATATGGGCCAATCTTAAACTTGTTTCAAAAAATCCTAATCATCAACTATACAAAATGGTTCATAGGATGTATCTCACTCCTAGGAAACAATATTTAATGAAGCTTTCTTCATCTTCCAATTGTAATTTCTGCGCAGGAAACTCTATAGGCACCTATAGACGTAGTTTTGGGATTGCCCTGAAGTTAATCATTTCGGGAAACAGGTATCTACGACTCTGAAGGACATACTGGAAGTCGATATATCATGCTGTCCTAAGCCTTTGCTTTTAAATGATGACTCATCTTTCAGTTTCTCTCTGTCTCAGAACAAATGGTTATTCTCTGGATTAACTGCAGCTAAGAAAATGCTTGCCTTACGTTGGCAACCTCCACACTCTTTAGCTTGGTCACACTGGAGGTATTCCCTTCCTGGACACTGCAAACATGGAGCTATCAGTGGCTAGGATGCACGGTGCCACTCAAAAAACGATTTCAGCTTGGATAAGGGCAATATCTAAAACTAAGGACTTGTTAAAGTGACATGTTTTAAATGTCTTTACACTGTATTTGCCTTGTGAAGTTTATGTAATTATTTTTGTTATAGACTATTTGTGATTGTACCTAATGTGATGCAGAGGGAGTGGAAAGTTTTTTGTTTTTTTTTGATGGTCGCTGTGGGTGGGTGGGATGGCATTTAAAATTAGGAAAATTTAGTGTGTTGCACTTTATTCCTATTGATGTATGTCTGTTATAACTATTTTCTGTAACACTTAATAAAAAATGTATTAAAAAAAGAAAACCTGTGTTAATTTACCACTTAATCAATACCACCGTAACATCCAGACAATGTACATCTGATTTTTTGTAAGGTTTCAATTACTGCACATCTAGGTTAACAATGACATTCACTGAAATATCTAGCTTAATGTAACCTTTAGTCAGTGATGAATAATACATTATCATTAATATTTGACTGTTTACCTGATGTGCTAATTCACGAGCAATCAGAGTGGCCACCCGTTCTTGATCAAAGGTCGATGCTGTATATTTATCATACAGCAGACCTGACTCCTGATATGAAATGAAACCCCAGTTTTCCATTGCTCCAACACTGATGTCTGGCAAAGCAATCTGGTCTGTAATAAAACAAATTTTTCTTGTGAAGCTTGAGTTTGTATGCTCTCGTTTTAGCTTGTACCTGTTCAATTTAGGACAGTTCACACAAAAATGAAAATTCTGTCATTTACTGACACTTCGTGTTGTTCCAAACCCGAATTACTTTTTTTTTTCATTTCTGAAACAACCTTGGACTCCATTTAACTTACAGTATATGGATATAAAAATACTAAGAATTAAAAAAAAAATGTATTCCCTAAAAAATGAAACCATACAGGTTTGGAACAATATGAGGATGAATAAATTATTTTAATTTTTGGCTGAACTATAATTTAAATACATGTTAAACTCCAACCACATGTATTAATGCAAGAATTAAATTAATCCACATTGAAATAGTGAGTGGGGTTCTTCTCCATTGACTCACCTATTTTTGTTAGTGGGTATTTCAATCCAAATATATCCTGATAGCGAATCAGAATCTTCTCTGTAACTTCAAGTGCGTAGTCAGCATGGCCAGCATAAATAGCATCCCCCCGAGCATGTATCTTGGAAATACATATTCATTATTTGTGAAATGTTCAAAATAAATAAATAAATAAGCAGGCACTCAAGTGCCTTCAATTAAAAATAAAGAAACATACATTTATTTTTGTACCGGAATGTCTCGTTTTAGATTTAAAATCAGATACAGTGAAGGCCAATGAATAAGTTGACATGATGGGGGTCTCTTTAAATGTAGTCATAATCCATTCTTCTCCATCTATTTCTGTCTGATGTGCCTCTAATGATAAAACAAAAATAGAAGTTATGTACTGTACACAAATACCTTGATTTTTTTAGTTTACGTCCTTTGCAGGTGTTGAGCCCGCTGCTGTTTGCTGCTCTGATATGTATTGTTATCTCTATAGACAGGAGGACGAAATATCTATATGAAATCATCTTTCATTATTATCAGAACAGTGAGATTGTGACATGATCAAGTCTAATAATAACTAGTAAGGATCCTAACCTCCTATTCCATTGGACAGGGCAACAGTGTGGGGTCTGTGGATAATAGTAATTTGAAACACAGCCTTCAGCGCTGGCTCATCAAAGCACGGAAACACTTTCCTGGCATTTGTGGGTTGCAGCAGACTGGTGGCGAATAATCTGTTTGCGGAGACATTTTTATGCAAAACATAAGCAAATAAAAATGAACAACAGTAATTCAGTTTAATTGTCTGGATTCATGTTATTTGTCATAAAGAATTGTGTGATATCCACATGTAAAAACAACAGCGAAGTGAGGATTTGATCGTTTTAGAGAAGAAATGTGCAACACAAATCTCAGGAGGAAACTGTTTGTGGAGACATTTTTATGCAAAACAGTAAATATAAATGAACAATAGTAATTGAATTCAAATGTTCTGGATTTATGTTGTTTGTCATAAAACGTGATATCCATTTGTAAAAACAACAACTAAGTGATGAAACGAGCAACAAAAATCTCTGAAGGCTTCTTACAATAAACCGTTTCTTGGACAGAGATCCATGGTGAATATGATAAAGAAAAACTTTAGAGAATAAATTTGAAAAACTATTTGTGAAGCCAAATACATGCAAATATATGAGGTGTCAGTGAAGTTCCTATGGGTGTTTTTAACTGAACTGAAAACATATTTTGAAAGACAAAAATATAAAAGTAAAATATAAATGAAATAAAAAATACATTATACTAGTTAATAAATATGTTTTTATTAAAAGCAACTAGATTTCCTAATATTAGGAGTCTTTACCTCTCTTGATCCTCGTCTTCCTCCTCCTCTTCCTCGGCTTTTACCTTCTCTGTGTACCCGCTCACATAAAACCCATCCAAGCAGTCAAAAAGTTCCCCTTCGAATTTGGTGATAATATCATAGTAGGTCTCATTTCCAGACATTGCATCCTTGAGTTGGATCTCGAGGAAATTAGTTTCATTGTGATGAATTTTATATCCACTCACTGGTAATTTCTCATCTGAATCAGATTTTCTCACTTCCACGGTTGTCACATTTAGGTCCTGAGCGTGAAGAAAGATGCTCTTGGAGACTATCATACACTTTACTCTTACAGTTGACTCTCCCGTGAAAGCAAAGGATTGGTTTGTGTAGTTATTAGGTATCACTGCGTAAAGGTACGGTTGAATTAAGACTTTGTAGCTCTCAGGAATCAAATTGTCAGGAAGTCTGAGAGTCGGTGGAAGTCCTGTTGGAATAACCGGAGGTTTAGTTGGAGTCGGTGGACTCACCGGAGGGAATTTATCTATTTGAATTTTGTACATCACAGCCATCATCACTAAACCACAAACAGAAGAAACTGTGAGGACCCCAACGCCGACAGCCAAGGCCTTGGACATGCCAGTTCCTTTGGCCATTTCGGATCCTTCTGAGAAACCTCCAAGAATGAATTGAGCTAGGCGAACCTGCTCTATGTTATTAGACTCTGTACCCTCTCGCAGACCTTCACAATATATGTACTGCTAAAGGCGTCAAGCACCTATACCACGCCTAGAAGAGACCACGCATTTCGAGATTATACATTAACCAGCCTGGATGAGCCAGAAACAAACAAATATGATGGTATTTCACGTACTGTGTCCCGTCACACTTTGCCCCACATCTGGAATCAGTTTTAATATCTATCAAGTAGTTAATGGTCAGAGAAAAAACACACACAAAAGAGAGCTTTGATGCTGAAAAAAGAGATTCATCAGATGTTAAAGTACATTTTTAGTAATCAACGGACCCAAGCTGATATCCTTGAGTCCTTATGTTCTGCCAGAGACCTTCAGACCTCAGTGATGAGACATCCAGCTGTTTGGGACCTTCTTGCTGCCCAGAAACGTTTCCAGAATCCTCTGATGACACCAAAAAACAAAAACAAAAAAAAAACATTAATTGACTGGTTTCTGAGACTTTTCTACTTCTATATCAGTATGTCTTTGTGTGAAACTTGTAGTGTGTTTTCTTTAGAGTTAGAGGAGGGGACTCTCATGCTTAATATTTTTTAAGATGTCCCTACTTTCCCCTCCTTTCAGTTTTATTCTAAACTTTTTAAGAAAAGTACTGTTTGGTCGTATTTGGTCCTGTGGAATCTACTTTTTATAGACATAGATATATAATAATTTAATAACACTTAACTGTACTCTTTGGCAAATCTCAAAACCAAATCTCTTAGCCATTTATAATAAAAATAGATAAGACTATTAAAACTTTCACCCTATTCAGAATATAAAAAGACTGCTGTCCTTTAAAATCTACATGATGTTGGAAATCAAACCATTTTGGTTTAAATCTGCCTATTTGAAACAGACTGAAGTCGACTAAATAACAATTCAGAATTATCTTAAAGTGAACTTACAAAAATAGCATTTATATGTTAACACTGATGGGAAGGAACCGAAAGTGACAGTGGACCATTTTGTAGCACAAAGTTTTGAATTAAAAAAAAATGAATTTTTAAAAACAAACAAAACGGCACACATATTAAGTAAAATCATATCAATTTATTTTAGCTGTTTCAATTCCAGCCTGTGCACAGAATTCATTTATCACGGCACCACTGCAGACTGCTGCTTTTAGGGATGGCAAGAAAGAAACACAACAGCTAGAAAAGAAAATGGTGCCATCCTGTGGATGAGCTTGAGATATTGCATTCAAATCATATTTTCACCCTTTGGGTTGTTTACTAGGAAATGCAGCTGCAAGTCAAAGAAAAAAAACAACGTATGTGCACGTAAAATAAATTACATGATTGGTCGATTGGTTTGAGGCTAAAGGCAATATTTTAATTTCATAAAATCAAAGAAAAAACTCCATGGGTCACAAACGTCATTAAAGGCACACTATGCACTCTAAAAAATGCTGGGTTAAATACAACCCAGTGCTGGGTAAAATAGGGACAAACCCAGCAATTGGGTTGTTTTGACCCAGCGGTTGGGTTACTACCCAGAAGGTTGGTTAAACATTTAACCCAACCGCTGGGTCAAAACAACCCAATTCCTGGGTTTGTCCCTATTTTACCCAGCACTGGGTTGTATTTAACCCAGCATTTTTTAGAGTGTGTCTTTAAGGTATATGTTAATGCTTAGCATGAATGCTGAGCATCTGATCTCAGTCAATCTATGCTTATTCATTGGTCAGCTGATACCTCAAAATGTCAAGAATGTCTTAGCAGTTCAGGTTTTACTCTCATTACTTTAGAAATTCCTAAACGTAATAACTGTCCTTTTAATTATATTATGTAAGACATTTGCCCAAAATATGGATAAACATGAAGATGCAACGCAAAATTTTCACTTATGTAAAAATACTTAAAATACCCAATCCTAGGCTTGATAAAAAAAAAAAATCTGTCTATTGAAATTCCAGTTTATGAAAGAAAGATTAAAATTAAATTGCCATCTTAACTGTCTCAAATATAGATTATCAGGAATGTTATAACTTTTGGTCACGGATAGCTGAAAACACTGAAATAAAATCTAGTTCAAGACAAAAATACACACAAAATAATGGCAAAAACCCGTTTTTTTTATGACTCCTACTGAAACACACAAGGACTGAAATGCTATAAGGAATTAAAGTTATTGTCGAAGTGATCCACACTCAAGCCACAATCTGCTTTATCCTCCTCTTTGTACAATAGAACAATTTTCCTGAATTCACCTAAGCTCCTAAAAAATGCACACACTCTTCAGCCTGGAACATAACCCTTCATAGCACAACACAAGCCGAAACTCTTTTGAAGCATAATTGTATAGTTAAGAATCTGGATATATATTGAACTTAATCCAATTATTTGCTAGCAAGGGGTGGCTGACGTATAATTAAATTACAGCTTTAAATATTTTTACTTATAGAGGATCAGCAGAAGTGTGTTATCCGATTATATTTATACTAATTTTCCTACATAATTTTCTTCAGGATGTGGTGGTGTCCCTTTAGGCCGTTATGTGTGGCCTGTAATTGTTTAAGTCTCGACTTCACCAAAGCCAACTGTCTAAATGCTGAAGACAGTAGCAAGACTGCTGGAGGATTGACGTCAGCTCTCTGTAACTTTGCTCTTTCCAGTTGGGAAGGAGTCTTTCATTGTTAAGGGCCTGAAGTTTGGGCGTCCCTTCATGTAAGACCTGATACAAGCAGGGCCATCGGCTCTGTATCTGTAGTCGAGTCCGGCGGTCCAGAGTAATGCCCCGAACGATCTTATTCGCCCGCAGCTCTCGTAGCGCTGGGAGGTTGAGGCAGGAGAAGACCAGACCTCGACTGGGCGACACATCTAGGAACTCGAGCGAAAGGGATTCAAGGGTGTACGAGATGCCTAGATTTCGCAGTGGAACAAGAACATGGAGCATGAGGGATTTTAGATTAGGCAGCGATTTCGTCAGCATCTGTAAAGTGTTCGGACTGACCCCTTTGAATACCCAAAAGTACTTCAATTCTAAGATACGGAGGTGTTGAAACCGAGTGATCAGCGCAACTGATGTTTCGGACCAGTCGAAGTGCAGGCGCATTTTGGTAATCCTGGGACAGCTGTGGACGAGTCTGGCCAGGAGAATCTGAAAGTGGTCCATCTTGGTAATATTGTCTTGATGAGAACTAGAACTGGTGTGGACACGAAGGTCAAGAGGTTCCAGCAGGGTAAATGTCCAGTTCAAGTCTAAATGACTGAGATCCCGGCAATGCACGTTCTCTAGAAGGTGCGACAGGAGCTCTACCCATTTATTGCACTGGTCTCCTAGATCAAAACTGGCCTTCAGAGTGAGCAAACTAGCCCCACGGGATATAAGATGATGGGTGTAATGGTGAACCCAAGCCTTCCAGCGCTCAAACTCTCTGTTGGAAACGAGCAGACCCTCCTGGCCCAGATGAAACACCCCACGGTGGGAATAGTCTGCAACTCTCCAGAGCTTCCCAGAGCGCACTAAGCAGCTCCAGCTCGCACACACAAGGGCAGAGTTGCATTTGTCCACCTCACTGAGGAATGAGAGCACATGGAGCTGACATTCCACCGGTAGGGAGTTGAAAGGGAAGCAATCTTCATCAGCTCTAACCCTTCTCCTTGTATTAATGGGAACAAGGGCTCTCTTCCGTTGAGGCATGTTGTCAGTGCTTGATTAAATCTTTAAGATCATCCTTTTGTCTTGCTCTCTCACTGAGAGACGTTTGACTGCACCTTACAGAAAACACAATGTCATTTATTATGTGCATCTCAACAGTAAACATTGTCTGCAAGTTCTTCATTATGCGATTTATGTCAGAAAGTTGCACTCAAGAACCGCTGTAATTGATTCAATTCGATTCATGAAGGAAATCTTTCACACCGGTTTTGTGAACTGGATTAAGTATTTTATTAAAAACATTTCGTTTCAAAACAAAATGTTTCTAATGTGCAACAAGACAGAGCTTCTCAACAGTAAATGTATAAAACAAATGCAGTACTAAAACATTTTAATGTGTGCAAGTTATGCAGTCTGCGATTTGTATTTAAAAGATCCGCTCTGAATGATTAATTTAACTTAGGCACCACTGTAACTGATTCAATTCGAGAAAGAAATCCCCAAAATTTTCTCCAAAATTAAACGTCATTTTAATGTGTAACAGGACAAAGCATCTTACGCATAAAACGTATTCAGTAATAAAACATTTTAACGTCTAAGTTAATCAGTGTGCAATTAATATATTTCTAACTTAAATTAGTACACGATGTGGAAACACTTATGATAACTTATCTTTAACATACTAGCAGATTTCTGAGATGTCAAGTTAATATTATAGGCAAACACACTGTAACGCTTTGCTCAGAGAGGCTGGTGGAAGAAATAAGTCGTGTAATTTTTCCAAAACCAAAATATACAAACTTGCAAAGCCAGTAAGTTAGTAGCGCGTCGTTAGCTTGTCACCGCGGCCTGACATCTTTTAGCGATAGCTGTGAAATATCTTGTTCTAAAGTTCGCTCAGTGAAATAATTTAACTCAAACAATCGTTATGGTCTGACTGAGCTCTTAATTCAAAACAGCGTTTTAATTAGAGAGAATTGGTCAGCACTTTAGCGTAAACTAAGCGGCTAAGCTGTGTTGAGAATCCCTGTGAGAGAGAGGCTGCTGTTGTTCTCGGCGAATGACATCATCAATGTGCGTGCTACAGCCTCGGGTGTTTATGGCTGATCCGGGAACAGCTCTGTGGCTGTAGTCCTGCTGCTAGTTTAAACAGAATTTAGTTTGAAAGAACTGATCCAAGGACAGGCTCAACATGCTTTTCGATTTCTGCTGTCAGTAGTTCCGCATCTAGCGGCACCGGTATCATTTTGTCACATTTATCCATTACTACTTTTGTATTAAACGAATATTTCACGCTGATCGATGTTATTAAGGAAAATCGTTTCTATAACGTATTTTACGGCGTGTTTCTGGTAACGTAATGAGACATCTGCACACAGACTAGTGATGGGAAGTCCGAATCATTTAAGCGAATCGGTTCTTTCGAACAATTCGATTCAATTAACTGGTTTAAAACTGTTTCAACTGTTTTTACGTCGTCCCGTTTTCCCCAGCGTGCTATGAACGTTTCAGTAAGCCACATGTGGGCACATGTCTGTGTATAATTTTTTCATGTGTCCCCATGTTCATTTTGGTATAACCATCACAATTTATACAAACGTCGTTTAGAACCTATTTTTTTGCATTTATGGTAAACAAAGTCCCTTTCCTGTTTCTGGCAATTCTAAATTTAATTTTTCGTTAAAGCCACATCTATTTTGTAAGTGTGTTGATGGAACTGTTATACAGTCTACACCAGGGGTAGGCAACGTCGGTCCTGGAGTGCCGATGTCCTGCAGAGTTTAGCTCTAACCCTAATCAAACACCCCTGAACAAGCTAATTAAGGTCTTCAAGATTGCTAAAACTACGAGATTGAGGTCTCTGCAGAGCAAAAGCGGGCGTTTCTGAATTTGTGGGTGTTTTCAAACTGCAGATGTTTCTCAATCATGCAATCAAAATGAGCTCCCTTACCTAACCCCGCCCCTAAACGTACCGTCACTACGACGTCAGCCAATCAGGAAACATAGTCTAAAAACGCCCCGATCTGGTAACTCCCATTACTTTCCTGCAGAGACCTACTTGGAGGCTACAGGCAGGTGAGGATTTTTTCAGGGTTGGAGCTAAACTCTGCAGAATATCGGCACTCCAGGACCGACGTTGCCTACCCCTGGTCTACACAGTCAAATTATTTGTTGACATTTCTGATTCACGTACTTTTCAACAGTGTTGGGCTAGTTACTCAAAAATGCAATATATTAGGCTACTCATTACTAGTTAGTCCTTTCAAAAGTAATATTACTTATTACTTTCTGGCAACAGTAATTAGTTACACTACTAGTTACATTACTTTTCTTTCACGCCCACATAAGTTGCATATCTTCCCCATAAAATTCTTCTAAAATGTTAGGCTACTAACAATATATTTCTGCCTCATCATTGGACCAAAATCCACATCGAATCGCAGTCAGAAGTTATTACAAACACTCAGTGGTGATTAATAGTAACTTTTAAGTAAAAGTGTTGTATTAATCTCATTAATTGTCATGTGTAGCTTGAAGCTAATTGTAGCTATAATTTCTCTGTTATGCCCAAATACGATTAGCCTATATTCCATTATGTATTTTATCAAAAGAAATCATATAAGTTCATAAGAAAATATTTTATTCTCTAAAAAGATTTTATACAATTTATATCGGGATCAGAGCAAGCCATGTATAAAGTAATGCCACAACTTACACATCGGTGTTCAGATCATCTTTTCTCCTGACAAAATCAATGTAATGGCAATATTTCCATCTGCTGAATGTAAGATTTTTATATTCCATATGCCTGCTGCACTGCAGACTTCTTGTGCCTGTGCAAGTTGTGAAAATTATGAAAATAAATCTAGGAATTATCGGATTGTTAGATTTCAAATCAGTAGGGGTTGAGGCATCGAAAGTAACGAGCAGTTTTATGGATGGTATAACTGTAATATTATTACTGAACTCTTATTAGTAATTAGTTACATTACAAGTTACTGCAAAAAGTAATATTATTACTGTAACTAGTAACTAGTTACTGCCCAACAACACTGCTTTTCAATTTGATTCATAAAATAAGTTTGTTTACAAATCAAAACAAATAATTTATAAAGTGCAACAAGACTTAGCATCTCATCTCAAATGCATATAACAAATGCAGTATCAAAATATAGCTAGATCTTAAGTATCTTTTAAAATACATACTTTTCTTCTTTTTACACAAATATCTGACACCAACATTTTTTATTAAAAGATCATCCTTTTGAATATTCAATATTTTACCTGTACCTGTAAAATGATTTGTGTATTACAAGCAAACTTTTGCTTTTAAACAATGGATTACATGAGTTGTCAATTGGCTCTGAAAAATAAACCCCTTTAGGATTTTTTTTTTAATGAATCAGATCCAAATAGTCTATTTTCTTTGTAACTTTAACACCTTTCACAAGTTATGATATTAAATGTACCAAATCTTCTGATGTATGTATGCATGCATAAACTGTTTTTTTGTTGTTGTATTTGTTTTTAAATGTGTATTTGTTGTTTTATTTTGTCCAGTTGTTTTTCTTTATTGTTCTTTAGTGTTGGTATTTTTTAAATTAGTAAAGATAATGTTGAAAAGGAATGGGTCATGCCTGAAAGAGACTTTTCAGTGCTCCACTTTCAAAACGTCACGATTCACAACAACAGACTTTTGGCACAATAGCCTACTCAGTAGCCTATATTTTCACTACTAAAAACGTTAGTTATGAGTATCTGCATAAAACAGACAATTGATGGAAAAATATATATACTTACACATTTCAGAAAAGTTTTCAGTGCAAAACAAATAATGAGAGATATTTTGCAACACATTTATTAGCTATAGCTTATTATTGATTAGGGTCGCCTACCATTTCTACATGTGCGACTTCCAAAAATTATTTGTTTTTCATTGTTCCATATACCTGCACATGTTATTGGTTTTAGAAGTAGCTAGAAGAAAAGTTAAAGCAGAAAAGTGTACATTTGTGAGAGGCAATGGTGTGGTGGGATGCTGTTGCTGCTCCACGGAAACACAAGCGCGCTGAGCCGCAAGTGCACATTTAAAGGGGTACAACAACAACGCTGTCTTTGTATACATCCGAGTTTGTCGAGGCGTTTATAGCGCTTGATCAACGTCCAGCCACCTTTTCTTTGTGCGACGGTATTATATGGACAGTTCAGGGGGTAGAAAGAAGGAGTGAGCGTCAAATTAGCGCCGATAATTGAAACATTTTGGGTCTATTTCTTTCTGAGGCGGCTCGGTTGTCCTGTCGTCTCTGTTGATCTGGAAACGGCCGCCATCTTGAATTGTAATGTAATATTTTCGGACAATTTTCGGCAATATGACATTTTTGGATTGCATTGGACATTGGTGATGGACAAACCTCAAAGCAGAAGAGAATAAAGTGAGTATTTAGTGTACTGCGTGAATATGCTAACCGTGATCCCTCCTGCTCAGGGCTTTTCCGGGTGTCGCCTAGCAATCTCGCAGTTAGCTGCAGGTTAGGCCCAGTATGATACTCGTTTTATTATCGTTTAATGTCAGTATCTTTAAAAAATATTCCCAGAAATAAAATTAACGGGGTCTAATCATGCTCTTATATGTATTATTACAGTGCTGGCATATCAGGCAAGTCTCATTGTTTTGTTAGCTCGATGCTAAGCTAGTTAGCGTTCATCGAATGTTTACTTTAACTGCTAATTTGGGCTGTTAGTCCCACATTAAGCGACCTAACTCGTTGCACTAACACTTTAGAGTCATTATGTTACCTCAAAATTGCGTTTAGGTTTAGTAAAGCAGTTATTTGGGGCATAGACTAAAATCGGCGTGTTAATGTGGTTTGTGTTGGGATTTAAATACACCGTCGCTTACTTGGGAGCGTTTTAGCCGCAGTGGAGAAGTATGCTAATGTAAGTTATCAAACACATTTTATGCATAAATTAATTTTATTTACTATTAGTCGATGTGGCATTATTTTCAAGACAATCTCGATTGTGAATTCAAGGTTTGTAGTTTAATTGAAGGCAGCTTTTGTTACTTCCAATAGCATCCAGGGAGTGGCGCGCTATACTCAAGAATATTTGAAAAGTAATCCTCACAACACTTTTTGTTTTTTATTCACTGCATGCTGATCATGCATTCAGCCACTACCATGGATGCTGAAATTCTCTTCAAATTACGAATATTGATAAAGTGCATTTATATGTTGATAAGCAGAATATAATATTGATTCATTATTTTATATAGGTGAAGTAACATCTGAAAAAACAAGTGACAAGAAGCAAGTTTGATTCAGAGTTTCCTGGCAGACAAGGCGACAGATCAGGCTTCAACCCAGTGGTTTCTGCTGTCTCCTTGTTGAATGGTTTCTCAGAAGCACACAGAAGCTCAATGCGACTTCTCCAGACCGCCAGCTGGTATGAAGTAGATGGGAGAATCCAAGAACATGGTGCTGAATGGCAGGAGACATGGCAGCAAGTTCTCCAGTAATCAGCCCGTAAGCAAGTCCAGGCTGCAAAACACACAGAGAGCCCATCTTCGTCAAAGCAAGGGCTCCCCAAGTGCTAGAAGATGCAGTCGACGTAAGTTCCTAGCAAAGCCATCACAGAGTGTCTTTGATTTTTCCTACTCATTTAACTACAAAAGCAGAATCTTAGTCCTGTTCTCAGTGGTATTCATGCTGAATCCTCTAACAGGTTGTGGTGGGGTGCCCCCGGAGGCAGAAAGGCGCCATGTCCCCTCATCGGGAATGACTGCCAAGGAGCTGTGTGAGTATGATGATCTGAGCACCAGTTTGATCCTGGATCCTTACCTTGACTTCCAGACCCACAAGATGAACACCAGGTTTGTGTTTCTAGATTGGTGAATTCAAATTCTCAGTGTCTGCAGTCAGGAAGCTTGTCATTCATGTTAACATGATGCTCCTTTTTAGGTTTCGACCAATTAAAGGTCGGCAAGGGGAGCTGAGGGAAGTGATCGAGCTTTTTAAGAAGCATGACAACCTGGAAAAAGCTTTTCAGGCTTTGACTGCTGGCGACTGGACGAGACATCACTTTCTCAACAAGACCAAGTCCCAAGAAAAGCTCTTCAAAGCGCATGTAAATTATACATTTTGAAAGATCTCAATTTATGATGACCCATATATTTTTTTTCTCTCATGTCCTGGCAGGTCTACGTTAGTGTGTAAACAATTTAAATGGTTAAATATTAAATGTTTAGTATTAAATATGATAAAATATTAAATAACTAAAAATTAAAAGATTGTTTAATATTTATTTAGAAAATTAATATTAACATTTAACCGTATTATTTGTTTGTTTGCTTCAAATATTTAAATATTAATATTGACTGTCATATTTAATATTTAAATATATATTTTATTGAATATTTAATAATTAAATTAATATTTAATATTTTAAATACTATTTGTGTATACATATTTGCTCCAAATACATAAGTTTCGACCAATTAAAGGTCGGCAAGGGGAGCTGAGGGAAGTGATCGAGCTTTTTAAGAAGCATGACAACCTGGAAAAAGCTTTTCAGGCTTTGACTGCTGGCGACTGGACGAGACATCACTTTCTCAACAAGACCAAGTCCCAAGAAAAGCTCTTCAAAGCGCATGTAAATTATACATTTTGAAAGATCTCAATTTATGATGACCCATATATTTTTTTTCTCTCATGTCCTGGCAGGTCTACGTTAGTGTGTAAACAATTTAAATGGTTAAATATTAAATGTTTAGTATTAAATATGATAAAATATTAAATAACTAAAAATTAAAAGATTGTTTAATATTTATTTAGAAATTTTACAAAATCAGTTTAAATGGTTTATACATGTTAATACTAAAATGCAATATTTAAATATTAAATGCTTGTTTATTATTTAATTATACATTTAATATTAATGTTTTTTTTTCTTCAGTATTAATATTAAATGTAAAATGTAATGTTTTACTGTTTGTGTAAACATATTTGCTTATTTATGCAATGTAATATTTACATTCTATATTTTTTCCCTCGTGTCCTGGTAGGTGTTTGTTTACCTACGCATGTTTGCTTCAGACAGTGGCTTTGAGATCCTTCCTTGCAATCGCTACTCCTCTGAGCAAAACGGAGCCAAAATTGTAGCAACAAAAGATTGGTGAGTTAAAGTTTTTATGTAATCAAATCATCAACTTAATTTGCTTCTAGTTTTCAACATATATTTGTTTACTGTGCACATTACAGGAAGAGGAATGATAAAATTGAACATCTTGTGGGCTGCATTGCTGAGCTGTCTCCCAGTGAAGAGAGGATGTTGCTTCGACATGGAGAGAATGATTTTAGTGTCATGTACTCTACACGCAAAAACTGCGCGCAACTCTGGCTTGGACCTGCGGCTTTTATTAACCATGGTATTTCTCTTTTAGATCTTAAACAGTCACACCTGATCGATAAATTATGTAATTAGAATGAGGTATCTTTATGTAGTGAATTTAAGGTGTTCATTGTTTTTACAGATTGCCGGCCAAATTGCAAGGTAAGTACATATGAGACTGGACTCTGCTTTCTATAAAATGAAGACTAACTGGAAGATTAACCGAGAAACAGGAAGTGACATTTTGCTGATGTGTGTTGTTTGTTGCAGTTTGTGTCAACAGGCCGAGACACCGCCTGTGTGAAGGTTTTGCGGGACATTGAACCGGGGGAGGAGATCTCCTGTTACTATGGAGATGGATTCTTTGGAGAAAACAATGAATTCTGTGAATGCTATACTTGTGAAAGGTATCATGTGCTGCATGCCTGTAGTTTCTCATGCTTTCTTTAATTCAGCAGTTAGGAATGAATGAATATAACAAAATTTTGTATTTTAAGCTCTTTTTATAAACCGTTGCAACATGCAGTTCTATTTAAAGAATGCTCAAGTAGTAGTTTAAACTAGGGATGCACCGATACCGATACTGGTATCGGTATCGGGCCCGATACTGAACTCCTGTACTCGTACTCGTTAAAATGCCCCGATACCAAACGCCGATACCACACAGCATGTGATAAGCGCTATATTCAGACAAAGAAACACGACAACAGACAGCAGAATGGAGTTATTAGAGATTAAAGATGTCTACGAAGTATATGTATGCAATGAATATAAAACATTCAGTATGAATGCCTGTATAGCTGATTTGCGCAAGCTGGTAAGCAAAGCACGCTGAGTGGATTGAGCGCACGGCGCTATTTGATAAATGATGTTAACCAACTAACATTGTACATACTCTTTTGGTTTCTGTACCCAATATTTAAAAACATTTACAAATGCAATGAAAATATTGGTATCGGTACTCGATATCGGCAAGTACCAAAAATAAAAGTATCGGTATCGGCGAGTACTGGAAAAAGTGGTATCGGTGCATCCCTAGTTTAAACATTTGCTCCAAACATTTCAATATTATATTTAAATGTTTATTTAATTGAATAAAAATTAATATAATTTTAAATGAATACATATTAAATATAAAATTTAAATATTAACAATATTAGTATTGCGTTATATTTAAGTATAAATCTAATATTAAACATTTCACTATTTGTTTATGCATAATCTCTACTAATATTTAGATAGTAAGTATTACCTTTTTTTGGAATTATGTTTACAAAAATCAAATGTAATATTTAAATAATAAAAGATTGTTTACTTAATTTTCAATTATAAATTAATATTAATATTTAGTATTCATATTTATTTGCTTTAAATATTGATTTTAAAGGTCCCATATTTTACACCTTTCTGGAGTTTTATTTTAGGTTTTGATGTCCTTAAGAATATATATTTGCGGTA